>NW_026880696.1:0-31751 GCF_032173495.1 Musca vetustissima | reverse complement strand
AGATTATTAAAAATATATTTTTAAGGACCAGATTATTAAAAATATATTTTTAAGGACCAAAATAGGCGTGGATTATTAAAATAATATTTTTTTTCAAGGACCAAAATAGGCGTGGATTATTAAAAGAATATTTTTTCAAGGACCAAACTAGGCGTGGATTATTAAAAGAATATTTTTTCAAGGACTAAACTAGGCGTGGATTATTAAAAGAATATTTTTTCAAGGACTAAACAAGGCGTGGATTTGTAAAAGAATATTTTTTCAAGGACCATCCAAAGGCGTGGATTTGTAAAAGAATATTTTTTCAAGGACCATCCAAAGGCGTGGATTTGTAAAAGAATATTTTTTCAAGGACCATCCAAAGGCGTGGATTTGTAAAAGAATATTTTTTCAAGGACCACCAACAGGCGTGGATTTTCAAATATATTTTTTCAACGACCTCCAACAGGCGTGGATTTTCAAAAATATTTTTTTTTTTCAAGGACCAAACTAGGCGTGGATTATTAAAAGAATATTTTTTCAAGGACCAAACTAGGCGTGGATTATTAAAAGAATATTTTTTCAAGGACCAAACTAGGCGTGGATTATTAAAAGAATATTTTTTCAAGGACCAAACTAGGCGTGGATTATTAAAAGAATATTTTTTCAAGGACCAAACTAGGCGTGGATTATTAAAAGAATATTTTTTCAAGGACCAAACTAGGCGTGGATTATTAAAAGAATATTTTTTCAAGGACCAAACTAGGCGTGGATTATTAAAAGAATATTTTTTCAAGGACCAAACTAGGCGTGGATTATTAAAAGAATATTTTTTCAAGGACCAAACTAGGCGTGGATTATTAAAAGAATATTTTTTCAAGGACTAGACAAGGCGAGGATTTTTAAAAGAATATTTTTTCAAGGACCAAACTAGGCGTGGATTATTAAAAGAATATTTTTTCAAGGACCAAACTAGGCGTGGATTATTAAAAGAATATTTTTTCAAGGACCAAACTAGGCGTGGATTATTAAAAGAATATTTTTTCAAGGACCAAACTAGGCGTGGATTATTAAAAGAATATTTTTTCAAGGACCAAACTAGGCGTGGATTATTAAAAGAATATTTTTTCAAGGACCAAACTAGGCGTGGATTATTAAAAGAATATTTTTTCAAGGACCAAACTAGGCGTGGATTTTAAAAGAATATTTTTTCAGGGTCTACTATAGGCGTGGATTTTAAATGAATATTTTTTCAAGGGCCAAACTAGGCGTGGATTATTAAAAGAATATTTTTTCAAGGACCAAACTAGGCGTGGATTATTAAAAGAATATTTTTTCAAGGACCAAACTAGGCGTGGATTATTAAAAGAATATTTTTAAGGACCAAAATAGGCGTGGACTATTAAAAGAATATTTTTTCAAGGACCAAACTAGGCGTGGATTATTAAAAGAATATTTTTAAGGACCAAAATAGGCGTGGACTATTAAAAGAATATTTTTTCAAGGACCAAACTAGGCGTGGATTATTAAAAGAATATTTTTAAGGACCAAAATAGGCGTGGACTATTAAAAGAATATTTTTTCAAGGACCAAACTAGGCGTGGATTATTAAAAGAATATTTTTAAGGACCAAAATAGGCGTGGACTATTAAAAGAATATTTTTTCAAGGACCAAACTAGGCGTGGATTATTAAAAGAATATTTTTTCAAGGACCAAACTAGGCGTGGACTATTAAAAGAATATTTTTTCAAGGACCAAAAAAGGCGTGGATTTATTAAAGAATATTTTTTCAAGGACCAAAAAAGGCGTGGATTTATTAAAGAATATTTTTTCAAGGACCAAAAAAGGCGTGGATTTTTTAAAGAATATTTTTTCAAGGACCAAAAAAGGCGTGGATTTTTTAAAGAATATTTTTTCAAGGACCAAAAAAGGCGTTGATTTTTTAAAGAATATTTTTTCAAGGACCAAAAAAGGCGTAGATTTTTTAAAGAATATTTTTTCAAGGACCAAAAACGGCGTGGATTTTTTAAAGAATATTTTTTCAAAGGACCTCTAGACCAAACGGCGTGGATTTTTTAAAGAATATTTTTTCAAAGGACCTCTAGACCAAACGGCGTGGATTTTTTAAAGAATATTTTTTCAAGGACCAAAAAAGGCGTGGATTTTTTAAAGAATATTTTTCAAGGACCAAAAAAGGCGTGGATTTTTTAAAGAATAGTTTTTCAAGGACCAAAAAAGGCGTGGATTTTTTTAAAGAATATTTTTTCAAGGACCAAAAAAGGCGTGGATTTTTTAAAGAATATTTTTTCAGGGACCAAAAAAAGGCATGGATTTTTTAAAGAATATTTTTTTAAGGACTACCACAAGGCGTGGATTTTTTAATGAATATTTTTTCAAGGACTAAAAAAGGGGTGAATTTTTTAAAGAATATTTTTTCAAGGACCAAAAAAGGGGTGAATTTTTTAAAGAATATTTTTTCGAGGACCAAATAAGGATTGGATTTAAAAAAAATCAAGAATTAAATGTCATATTTGATTATAAGCTTTCCAAACCTCAACCTACAAACCCTCGTATACTTTACTCAACTATCTTTAGTCTTACATTTTGTTAAGAATGTCTAGGAATTTTTGTAACAGATGCTATTAAACATCAACATAAAATTTGTTGAATTTTGTGTTTTAGAAATGAATTCACTGTATACTTACACACACTCTGATTTACATACATACAACTGCATGTAACTAACATACCAATTCACACATTATATTCTTGTTCATCTATGTAACTGTGTAAAATGTTGATAATCACATTTACTACTATCCAACAATTGTTGAAATAGTTTATAACCAAGAACAGCAGCTACTACATCGAGTGACATTTTAAATGTTAAAGCATGTGTGAAAATTCTTGGCATACGGAAGAGATTTTTTTTCCGAACTTAACTTCATATTCACAAAGGGAGGAAAATAAAATCTAAATTTAGTTTTATTCGAAGGTTGAAAAGCTAAATATTCATGATGATTGGGATTAAGGAGTAGCTTAGAATATAAAATTGTCTTAAGGAATTTCAATGTCAAATTGAATCTTAATTTTAAGAAAAATATTTATTTTTGCTGTGTTGGCATAAAATGCAGGAGGATAGAATAAAATGTATATAATTGACGCCGTGTATATTTAATTTAATCAAATAATTGCATTTTTACATACGATTTGAAGTTAGTTTTATTATTCTAGTTACCACACATATACCCTACACAACTATGTTGTAGCCTTGTATGGCCTCAGCAAAATATTAGAGTAAGGCCCAAATTTTATTATACCGATCGTCATTTCTTGACTAGCTGTGTCGATATAGACATGTGTATCTGTTCTTATGTCCATAATAATTTGTAAATACAGTGCAGGTCATAGTCAAAAGGATCCCTTTTTTTCGGTAATGATCGGTTAATATTTAGGGGATGAAATAGACGACTTTTGTTGACTGTTTGTCTATATACGTCGCCCTTATGACCCGAATATCACAAAAGTGTACACTGAGAATGGGATCAGATCAAGGTTTACTAGGCTGTTAACAATTATCGGATCAAATGCTTCCAGACATTGGTGTGTAAATGGAAAATTCTGCATTCTATGGTATATATAATTTCTCCTAAAGGTCATGAGTGGTTGGCCTTTAAATTGGTAACAATCATATTGATGTATGTAGTCGGATGTGGGAGTTATACGTAAATATAATATTTACAGGGGTCTATTGCTGCTATTGGTTAGTATTACCATTAGCAGACTAGAGGGCACATGTATATGAAATTGCACATGAAGTTCCGCTTAGTAATCTGATGATATTTTGGAGATAAAATGGATCGCTATAGAGGCCGCACTTATAAGGCGAACGTTTTTACGACGAAAGCGATCTGGCCAACTAATTAGGGTGGCTTTTTATACCCTTAACCACACGGTGGTACAGGTCGCATTAGTGATCCGATTTGCATGAAATTTGGCACATTTCATTTAGTGGTCCCAAGGACGAACCCTATTGAAATTGGAAAAAATCGAATCGAATTGGAAAAAATCGAATCGAACTCACTTATAAGGACGAAACCTATTGAAATTGGAAAAAAATCGGTTCAGATTTAGATATAGCTCCCATATATAGTTTCGTCCGATTTTAGGCAAATGATGCACCAAACTTCCAATATTAGTCCGATTGGGACAAAATTTTGCACAGAGTACTGAATTTGGTCTAAATCGATATATGCCATGTTTTGATGAAATCGATTCAGATTTGTATATAGCTTCCATATATAGTTTCGACGGATTTTATGTAAATGGTGCGCCAAACTGCCAATATTCGTCCGATTGAGACATAATTCTGCACAGAGTACTGAAATAGGTCTAGACTGATAGAATGTAAATGGAACTCCAGAGAGTCAAATTTAGGCCGATTGGCACAAACTTTTGCACAGCGTATGTGAAGTTTTGTTTGAACCGGTTCAGATTTAGTTATAGCTCCCATATATAGTTTCCACCAATTTTATATAAATGGTGCACCATACCGTCAATGTTTGTCCGATTGAGACAAAATGTTGTTAAATGTTGACATCCGTATTGATATTACTGCAGGTTGATGTCCATGAAGTTTTGTTGAAATCGGTTCAGATTTATATATCGCTTCCATATATTTTTTTTGTCCATTTTTATGTAAATAGAGCACCATACTGCCAATATTTGTCCGATTGAGACATAATTTTGAACATCTTACTGATTAGGTATAGATTAATGTATACGAAGTTTTGTTGGAATCGGTTCATATTAAGATATAGATCCCATAAATAGTTTCCTCCGATTTTATGTAAATAGAGCACCATACTGCCAATATTTGTCCAATTGAGACAAAATTTTGCATACCGTATTGAAGTTACTACAGTTTTGTTGAAATAGGTTCAAATATAAAAATACCTCACATATATACTTTAGTCCGATTTTATGCAAATGGAGGAGCCTGTGTATATTCGCTTTACATGACATATTGCATAGCGTATTGAATTGAAGACTTTTCAGGTTTAAATATAGATTCCATATATATTTTCATCCGATTTCATCAAAGTGATGTACCAAATAACTAAAGTTTGTCCGTTTGAGACGAATTTGTGCACAACGTACCAAATCGAATCTAGAATTACGTGTATTGGATTTTGTGTCGAGATAAATTTTGGATAGCACAGCATATCAAAAGATCGATGCCACGGCCGCTCAAATTTGTATATAGATCCTATACATATTTTGCTCAGTGATTGACATTAAATTTTTCATAAATTTCTGATTGGTATGCGTATGGGTTATTTTAATATAGTTCAAATATATATAACTTCACGCAGTTAATTTCGTCCGATTCCATTTTAATGGTCCTCCAAAGATGCTTTGTCTATTCTATCTAAAGAATATTGTACATATGAGCATCTCTTGTATATACCCAAAGTGGTTAAGGGTATCATATAGTCGGCCCCGTCTGACTTTTAAACTTTCCTTACTGATTTTTATTATGCAGGTTACAGGATATCCTACGAACCCTAGGTCTAAAAAGTGCCACCTGCTGTCAATTACGAATTGAACGTTTGTTACATGGTTCAAATTTAGGCTTAATTGTGAACACTGAGTATACACCTCGTTTAAGGGAACTGCTAATTTTAAAGTCCAAATATTGGTTATTGGTAATTTATGTTTCCAGTTCATGACAAACTTTTTTCTCAAAAATCTGACCGAATTTAAAATATAATAGGCTCAATCTAGTAAGCTGTGAATTAGTAAACATTGGAGTACTATTTTCAAAATCGCAGAAAATATATTCATATATGAGTACAATACCTAAATCTGAATTTTTGGCAATAACAATAATTTTCGTCCTTAGGCCAAACAATTAGCAGTGCTACATTTCATCTCATTCAGATCATAAATTCGACATGTACTTTGTTTGTGCACAAAGACATAATACATTGGTCTTTGGTGGTCCAGCTTTATTGATGCTTGCCCAGTTTCAAGCTAAAATAGAATTTGTCCAGCTATATTGAACATTTGTAGGTCTCGGACAATAATTTTCACATAACCTTTGCCAAATCATAATAGGTAACATTGTTAAATCCTTTATCCAAACAAACCTCCATGTCGATAATTGAAACTAGTAAGGAAAGTAGTAAAGGTAAAAAGTATGATACGCTTCACCACTTTGGGTACATTGTACATATGTATCCCTACAATTGCATATCAATGTGCACTCGAAGGAACATACTAATGCCTTTCTGCAACCTATGATAATTTCAATTTCATTCGGGCAGATTGAGAGTCGTCTGCGAACCATGGGACAAATTTATGGAAAACGGTAAGTCGCACTGTTAAAAATGTAATCTTAATTAGACACCCGGTCGAAATACATATGGAGGCTATGGCTGCCTATGCACCAATTTCAACAAAACGAAATAACGTCATTCAAGTCTCAATTTGATAGGATGTGCTAAATTTCGTGCAAATCGAAGGATATATAGGGACGGTGGTGCACCATTTACATTAAATCCGATTTTCACGAATTTAACAACACCCATCGTTCTAGACTCAATTCAGTACGCTATGTCAAATTTCGCGCAAATCAAGGATATAAAGGAACTTTGGTGCGAATAATAGCACACATCATTCTAGACTCAATTCAGTACGCTAACCCAAATATCGTGTAAATCGGAATATATAGTGACTTTGGTGCACCATTTACATAAACTTGAGCTATATCTAATTTTGAGCCGATTTTCTCGAAACTTGACACACGTCATTCTAAACTCAATTCAGCACACTATGATACATTTCGTGAAAATCGAAATATATATAGAGACTTTGGTGCACTATTTACATAAAATCGGACGAAAATATATATGGGAGCTATATCTCTATCTGAACCGATTTTCACGAAACGTAGCACATATCATTCTAGACTCGATGCAGTACACTATGCCGAATTTCGTGAAAATCGAAAGATATATAGGGGCTTTGGTGTACCCTTTACATAAAATCGGACGAAACTATATATGGGACTTATATCTAAGTCTAAACCGATTTCCTCGAAACTCAGCACATATCATTCTAGACTTAATTTAGTGCGATATGCCAAATTTCGTGCAAATCGAAAGATATATAGGGACTTCGGTACACCATTTACCTTAAATCGGACAAAAATATATTTTGGAGCTATATCTAAATCTGAACCGATTTTTCCCAATTTCAATAGGGTTCGTCCTTGGACCAAATAAGTGAGCTGTGACAAATTTCATCCAAATCGGATCATAAATGCGACCTGTACTTTGTTTACAATTTAACATCTACAGACGGACAGACACATGGTTTCTCAAAAGAAACCATATGTCTATCTTGATTCCTTTTGCCTGTTAAAAACATATCCCAAAAGGCATAATGCCCTGCACAACAGTGTGGCGAAGGGTATAATTAATACTCTATATAACAGTGCGGTGTAGGGCATAACAAATATCCATGTCGAAAATTGAAAACACCGATCCATGTTCTAAATATATTGCTCTAAAATTTCTATGAATAAAAGGAATAGAAAGATTTCACCATAGCCTCTCCTTTCCACCCCATTTCAAATATCTACTTATTGTAATTACTTTTCATAAAATTAACATACTCTACTTGGAAACGCGCTTCAGGCAAACATTTAAGTTTATCAATATTTATTCAATTTCATATTGAGGGTGTCTTTGTGTATTATTTTTCGCAACATTTAATTTATATTTTGTGTTTAAATTTCAAAATTGCAAACGAACGACCAACCGACAAGCCGACAATCTTTTGTTTATTTTTTCCATTGGCCAATATACACATCCAGCAAAGGGCAATTAAAAACGTTTATCATAAATTGTCCTATAATAATTCATTATGGTCTATGGGTTTTTGTTGCTGCAGTGGTTGTTGTTGTTATTATGAGTAATATAATATTTAAATTATCAAGTGGCCTATGAAAGTGTTATGAATTAATTGCCCATTGGGCATAAATATCACGTATGAAATGCTGCCGACGACAATATGCATCATATGTCAATGTGGTATAATGTGATTGTATGTATGTGCATATGTGTGTGTGTGTGTTTATATCCTGTGTCGGTTTGTTTACTTATGGAAATAAATATCAAATGAAGGAGTGTTAATGCTGGATGCTTTATAATGTGTTTGTATGTCAAATTAATATATGCATAAATACGTGTAATTTATAAAATGGATATAGTATGTCATAGAAGTATGTGTATCCTTCGTACTAAAGGATTCTAGAAAACTAGGCTGAATATTTTTTCAAAGTGTAGGGATGAGTTAATTAATTTCCCTTTTTATACCCTTCACCACACTGTGGTATAGGGTATTATGTCTTTGTGCATATGTTTGTAACAGGAAAAATAATCGAGATAGACCCATGGTTCTTTTTGCGAATATGCATAGAATCACTTTCTGAGTCAATTTATGAATGTCCGTCTGTCCGTCCGTACATGTATTTTTGTTAACAAAGTACAGGTCGCATTTATGATCCGATTTAAATGAAATTTGGCACAGGTCACTTAATTGGCCCAAGGACGAATCCTATTGAAATTGGGAAAAATCGGTTCAGATTTAGATATAGCTCCAAAATATATTTTCGTTCGATATAAGGTAAATGGTGTACCAAAGTCCCTATATATCTTTCGATTTGCACGAAATTTGGCACAGCGTAATGAATCAAGTTAGAATGATGTTAAGTTTCCTGAGAATCGGTTCAGATTTAGATATAGCTCCCATATATAGTTTCGTCCGATTTAAGGTAAATTGTGTACCAAAGTCCCTATATATCTTTCGATTTGCACGAAATTTGGAACAGCGTAAAGAATTAGGTACGGAATGATGTGTGTTAATTTTCCTGAAAATCGGTTCAGATTTAGATATATCCCTAATACATTTTCGTCCGATTTAATGTAAATGGTCCACCAAAGTCCCTACATATCTTTTGATTTGCACGAAATTTGGCACAGCGTAATGAATCAAGTTAGAATGATGTTAAGTTTCCTGAAAATCGGTTCAGATTTAGATATAGCTCCCATATATTTTTTCGTCCGATTTAATGTATATGGTCCAAAGTCCCTATATATCTTTCGATTTGCACGAAATTTGGCATAGCGTAATGAATCAAGTTAGAATGATGTTAAATTTCCTGAAAATCGGTTCAGATTTAGATAAAGCTCACATATATATTTTCGTCCGATTTAATGTAAATGGTCCACCAAAGTCCCTCTATTTCTTTCGATTTGCACGAAATTTGGCACAGGGTAATGAATTAGGTATAGAATGATGTGCGTTAAGTTTCCCTAAAATCGGTTCAGATTTAGATATAGCTCGGTTCAGATTTTGATATAGCTCCCATATATAGATTCGTCCGATTCAATGTAAATGGTGCACCAAAGTCCTTTAAAATCGTTCGATCAGCACGAAATGTGGCACAGCGTAATGAGTTAGGTCTAGAATGATGTGTGTTAAGTTTCGTGAAAATCGGTTCAGATTTAGATATAGCTCCCATATATATTTTAGTCCGATTTAAGGTAAATGTTGTACCACAGTCGTTTAATATCTTTAGGTTTGCACAAAATTTGGCACAGTGTAATGAATTGCAGAATGACATGTTTATGGACCCAATTTAATTGTACTGATCCTTTAAAAATGCGACGTCTTTTAGGATTCATCTGTTGAATATACACAAAGTGGTGAAGGGTATCGTATAGTCGGCTCCGGTCGACTTTACTACCTTCCTGGTTTTAACCTTCTGTTTTAACCAATAAAATTATCCAAACCAAAACACCGAATATGTTCGGCAGGTAATTGTATGTGTTTCCATAGATGTTCTGATTGATTTCTGTTCTAATCTATAAATTCAGATTTCCCAAGAAAATTTTCAGTATCTCTTTTCTGACTTCCATAGCTTTACTTGAGCATACTTCCATCACCAACTGTATTAGTTATGACTGGTTGAGCATTTCTATCAACAGTTACAACAACAACAAAATGATTTATATGAACGTTTGTAATTCAGTATCATCCACTCAACAACAACGCACACAAACGAATGAAATATATATGCGAATATGTAACAAATTTCAATGTAATGCGATAAAATAATTACGAAACACATTTGTCAATGTAGTTGTAGTTGTACAGCAGAAGTTATTAAATTTCACATGTAATTAAGGTAGCACAAATTTCCACCATCATCATCATCCTGCAGGATGTGTTAAATTTTGCTATTTGGATTTAAATAGCAACACATTTGATATTAGACATTAATAAATAAGAGAATTATAACAACAGTCTTGGTTCTTTTGATCAATTTAGTTGGTCAGAACGCCTTCTTGGTGGAAAGTTGTTGATGTTCTGCTTATAATTATGGCCTCTAGATCGACTATAGAAACAGAACAAAATACAATTTTTGGTCAATTTTATCTAAATATCATCTAATCACTACCGAAAACTTCTTGAAAAAAATCATAGCAATCATCTCGAAATTTATGCCAATTAGTAAAAGTAATACTAAACAATAGGAGACTAGCTGGACTCCAATACATATTTACTTATAACTCCCACATCCGTGTTCATACATCAATTTAAAGGTCAAACACTACTCTTGGATATACTGTCAACCTCTCCGGTCTATGTCCTTCAGCAAAACATATATGGGCCATAAAACGGATTTGGTCCATAGAACGATGTGGTATAAGAACAATATTTCAAAACATGAATTGTCGGTAATGGTGAAAGAACCTAAATTTCCGCCTAATAAATGATGATGTTTTACACAGATACAATAAATGTTTTCAGCTTTGATACAATAAATGCCGACTACTTGTACATGTCGACATTAGGAACACTTACGATATAAAACTTTTTTCCTCACTTCCTGTGATAGTATTTTTGCCAATGAAACCCAATAAGGAAAAAGTAAAGTTGGACAGGGCCAACTATATGTTGCCCTTCACCACATTGGGTATATTCCATATATGTATCCTAACAGACGTAGCGTTTTTGTTATATATCTATTTCTGAACCGATTTCAGGGAAACTTATGTCCGTTGTGTCATTCGGCCTAGGTATGGATCTTTTCACGAAGCTTAGCAACATCATTCTAGACTTAATTCAGTACTCTATACCAACATTTGTGTAAATCAAAAAATATATAGGGACTTTGGTGCACCAATTACATAAAATCGGACAAAACTATATATGGGAGATATATCTAAATCTGAACCAATTTTCATGAAACTTAACACACATCATTCCAGACTTAGTTCAGTACGCTGTGTCAAATTTGGAGCAAATCAAAAGATATATAGTGATTTTGGTGCAATATTTATCTTAAATCGGACGAAAATATATATGGGAGCTATATCTAAATCTGAACCGATTTTTCCCAATTTCAATAGGGTTCGTCCTTGGGTAAAATGAATGAGCTGTGCCAAATTTCATCCAATTAGAATAATAAATGAGACTTAACAAGTGATTCTATGCATATACTCAAAAGGAACCATGTGTCTATCTCGTTTCCTTTTGCCTGTTACAATCATATGCACAAAGACATAATACCCTGTACCACAGAGTGGTGAAGGGTATAAAAACTTGAAAGAATATAGCGAGAACATCTAATATTTATGTTGATAGCAACAATATTCGTTTTCAATAAAGAGGAGGTTCGGTGTGGCGTATGATTGTCATTATCTATCATTACACACTACACATACGCCCCCAGTTCATATAAAACCATTGAGCGGAGCAGTATAGTCGGACGGTGCCGACCATACGATACCCTACAGAACTACCACGGAACTTGGATGTTTATTCCTAGCTTGGGCGATATTTCGTGATATTTGCCCCGACTTGCCCGATTAGAGGTCAACAGCACATATTCCATACATATTCCGAATATTACAAATATTCAGCACAGGCCTTCTAATTACTTGTCCAGATTCCCTTCACGGTGGGTAGAGTTGTGATGTTCGGCTTATATTCGACTAGAAAACACACAAAGAAATTAAGTTTTCGGTCCACTTCATCCCAAAATGTTATTCTGATCATCACCGAAAGGCGTTGTCCTTGACCATACTTAGAACTTCATGGAATATTTCAAAGCGATCAGCCCTATATTTCGCCCTCTAATGTGGTAATGGGTTACTAAATAATATCTGAATACGTATGTACCTGTAAATATTTCCGTGTAACTCCCATATCCGAATAGATACATCAATATATTTGGTATTAATTTAAAGTATATCCTCTTGGATATACTATCAACTTATCGGGTCTATATCCTTTAGGAGTAAATATATAAGCCATTGAATTCAAATTTTGTGGTTTTTCACACAAACATCAGAGTCCATTTGACCCGCTGAAGAATGATCGATCTTTATCAAAACAGACATTCTTATTCTTTGGCCCGATATCCTTCTCCATGCAAAAATACGCGATGTTTGGACCACAATTGCGGCCTCTAGAGCGACCACAAAAACCGAAAAAAATAAGTATTTGGTCCATTTCATTCCCTAAATAATAACCGATATTTACCAAAAACCATAGGGGTCTTCATTGGCCAGAACCCATCCACATGCAAAATTTCGTGAAGATTGGTCCATAACTGTGGCCTGTATAATGTTTACAAATTATAATGGACAATCGGACGGACACACATGTCTAAATCGACTCAGCTAGTAGAGATATGACGATCGGTATACTTAAAGGTGGGTCTAGGACCAATATTTCGCGGCGTTACAAACTTTTGGGGCTGCACAAAGGTTATAATAAACATGAAAGAGGGTTAAGGACGACTAAGTTAGTATATTTACCAAGAACCTGGAATGACAATTTATAAGGGAAATGCGTGACCGTTTCCAAAACCCCAAAATGCCAAATCAGAGACTTTTAGTAGAAAATGGGACCAAAACCCCTAAAATATTCAAAATTGGACCGCCTCAATAACCCAAAAAAGCAGAGATGTATATCATCCTCCAAAAACATGGTACGATAAAATATCGCCCTTTCGGTTGTCTCAATATCAATAACTTGGATGTGTCGATATATGGGATCTATACCAAAACTTGTTCCGATGAACCCCATTTGCAATACCTAGTAGTAATAGAAAGACCAGTGCAAACTCTCAAAGCTCTATCTGAAATATCTATTGCATAAAAACCAACACGTCCTGTATACTGGAGGGTACAACGAATATATTGGAGCTAAACGTGGGCCTGTATTGATACATTTATGTGCAGTTCTGGCGTTTATTTGATATATCTTATAGCAACCAATTTTGGAAGTGATCTCCAAAATCGTAGGATGGCTATTAAACGCAACACAATTTAGCAAATAATACCCGATTTTCGGGCAATTGTGACATTTTGTATGGTAAGGTTTATGATTCTATGAATAAGTTGGTCCCCTAACTAGATATCCTTTTGAGAATAGGATCAAGCTTATAATCACATTAGAATCGACCAGATACCACTTCGAAATAATTTAGATTTAATATTTGCTATAGGACAAGTTTTCTATCGGGTTGCATTTCGACTCTGTGTTGGTTTCCGAGTAATATGCACCATTAAAGCAAGTGATGTCTGAAATGATATTTCTCCGCAACAAGTCTCTGTTCAGGAAATCCCGTTGAACATTTTTACCAGAGTTTGGTTACCAAAGATGAGGTATGACATAATGATTGATCTAAAGATTGACATCATGGAATGAAAACATAGGCATGACTAAAAAGTATATAAACGTCCACTAGATACAGTAACCACTACATTATATCCCATCTTCTGACTTCAATTCCCCTTAAAACACTGAATCAGGTCCATGTTTATGTGTGCGGAGTTTTGTTGGAATCGGTTCAGATTTAGATAAAGCTCCCATATATAAAGTCGTCCGATTTTATGTGAATGATGCACCAAACTCCTAATATTTGTCCGATTGGGACAAAATTTTGCGCAGATTACTGAATTAGGTCCAGACTAATGCATGCGAAGTTTTTTTCAAATCGGTTCAGATTTAAATATAGCTCAGATATATAGTCGTCCGATTTTTTGTGAATGATACACCAAACTCCCAATATTTGTCCGATTGGACAAAATTTTGCGCAGATTACTGACTTAGATCCAGACCAATGCATGCGAAGTTTTGTTGAAATAATTTCAGATTTAAATATAGCTCTATATAGTTTTGTGAATAATGCACCAAACTCCCAATATTTGTCCAATTGAGACAAAATTTTGTTTGTGGAAATCCCTTCAGATTTTGATATAGGTCTTATATATGTTTTCGCTCGATTTTATGTAAGTGGTGCTTACTCGAAATTTGGCAGAGGGTATTAAATTGAATGTAGTGATTACAAAAACAAATGGTGTATGCAACGGTTACTCAAGTAGGTCCATGTTTTTTACCCTTTACCACACTGTGGTACAGGGTATTATGTCTTTGTGCATATGTTTGTAACAGGAAAAAGGAATCGAGATAGACCCATGGTTCCTTTATAGAATAAGCATAGAATCACTCTCTGAGTCTATTTATGCATGTCCGTCTGTCCGTCCGTCTGTCCATGTTAAATTGTAAACAAAGTACAGGTCGCAGTTTTGATTCGAATTGGATGAAATTTGGCACAGCTCATTTATTTGGCCCAAGGACGAACCTTATTGAAATTGGGCAAAATCGGTTCAGATTTAGATATAACTCCCATATATATTTTCGTCCGATTTAAGGTAAATGGTGCACCAAAGTGGCTATATATCTTTCGATTTGCACGAAATTTGACACATCATACTGAATTGAATCTTGAATGATGAGTGGTGAGTTTCGGGAAAAACGGTTCAAATTTCGATATAGCTCCCATATATAGTTTCGTCCGATTTTATGCAAATAGTACACCAAAGTCCCTATATATCTTTCGATTTGCACGAAATTTGGCATAGCGTACTGAATTGAGCCTAGAGTGACGTCTGCCAAGTTACATGAAAATCGGTCCAGATTTCGATACAGCTCCTATATATAGTTTCATCCGATTTTATGTAATTGGTATACCAAAGTCCCTATATATCTTTCGATCTGCACGAAATTTGGCATGACGTACTGAATTGAGCCTAGAGTATTGTCTGCCAAGTTTCATGAAAATCGGTCCAGATTTAGATATAGCTCCCATATATAGTTTCGTCCGATTTTATGTAAATGGTACACAAAGTCCCTATATATCTTTCGATTTGCACGAAATTTGGCATAGCGTACCGAATTGAGCCAAGTTTCGTGAAAATCAGTCCAGATTTTGATATTGCCCCATATAAAGTTTCATCCGATTTTATGTAATTGGTACACCAAAGTCCCTATATATCTTTCGATTTGCACGAAATTCGGCATAGCGTACTGAATTGAGCCTAGAGTGATGTTTGCCAAGTTTTGTGAAAATCGGTCCAGATTTAGATATAGCTCCCTTATATATTATCGGTTGATTTAAAGTAATTGACGCACCAAGGAACCAATATATGGCTGATAGGAACGAACCGTACTGAAATTAGTATAACCTAACCTGTGACAAGTGACAAGAAATCGGTTAATATTGGATATAGCTTCCATATATATTTTCGTTCGATTTGAAGCAAATGGTGCCTTAAACTCCTCATGTTTTTCAGATTGACATGAAAATTTGCACATCGTACAAAATTTAGCATGGAATATGGTACACTGGTACACCAAAGAATCCAAGTCTGTCTGTTTGACAATTGCAATTTTTCATTGATTTCAGAATGGTATATGTTTGGGTTTTTCAATTGGTTCAAATATTTATCTAGATAGCACATTTAATTAATAATTAATAATAGCACATTAATTTCGCCCGATTTAATCTCAATGATCCTCCAAAGATTCTATATAGAGGATATTGTAAATATTAACATATCTTGCATATACCCCAGGTGGTGTAGGGTATCATATAGTCGGCCCCGTCCGGCTTTTGAACTTTCTTTACTGGTATTTAAATTTACTAGAAATACCATAAATTAAAATAATTTTTTTAAACAAAATTCTACTTTGACTTCCTTTGACATTTTAATCAATTTATTATTTTCGTCCGAATCCGTCATTCACTATTAATTTACGAGATTGGTTACCACTTTTACTTTGAAGTAGTAGTCTGAGTATTCACAACATAAAATATATATGAAACGCAAACAAAAACAAACAAAACAAAAAATACCCAACAGCTTTATCAATTAAATTAATTAAACTTTTTTTTTTGCTTTTTGTTGCTGTTGTTCATATGTACATTCATACAGTTATTTCATCTATCAAAAAGTATCGCACGCCACCTGCAAACAAACAAAGTCTGTGTTACCTTATAACCTATCACATTTTTTATTTCATTCTCCAATCAGAGATGTCATGAACAACAACCAATTCAAGTTCTTCTCCATCACTGCTGCAGAATTTCAAGGATGGGAGGATGAAGATTGGGCGTTTCGACCAGAACACCGCAAAAAAAAAAGTTATGAGCTTAATTTCACCATATGCAGTTGATTTAAGAAGTCGAACGTACGAACGAAAAGTAGTAACTGACGGTTCAAAAACGAACGAGCTATGAAAACAGAAAGAGAAATTAATGTAATTACATTCCGATTTATTATTTATTTACTTATGTAGGTAGATAGGTACGAGTATGTCGTCGTTCAAGCGGCTGTGACAATGACACTTCATGTTTAATCAGCTTGCTGCCGATTTGCAAAGGATAAAAATGAGAGGGAAATGTATTTAAGAATTTAATACGTTGAGGAGGAAGGGATTTTGGGGAATTTAATGGAATATGTAAAGTTGTAATAAAAGGAAAAATAGTTGGGATGTGTTCATACCCTGTGGATGTGATAAAACTCCAAAAAATTGCATCCATTCTCTGCTAGTAAGCCATAAATTGGACTTCGGACTTCATGGCCGGTTAATGCTTTTACAAGTATCTCTTTCCAGTACTTCAGATATTAGAATCCCTTTCGCTTCTGTCCCTGATATCCCAGGGATATCAACAATTTTCTTCTTGGATACGAGAAGTCAATTTTGAATTTAAAATTTATCTCGATAAAGAGAGAATATAACAGCCGTCCAAAAATCCTTAAGAACAGATTCCTTACAGCTCTGGATGTCACCTTATAGGGCAAATATATGAACACATGTCATAACCTCAATCAAAGTAATACTGAGATTCATTTTCAATGTAGTATCCTATATTACCTGGAACTATAATGGAAACAGTTTTATAAAAACAAGAGATATACCAACAAGTGGATTTTGGTAAATTTTTCCACGATTCCTGTAAAAGTATTTTTTACCCACCAGAAACTCAATAAATGTACCCTCTTCGGTTAAAATAAATTACACCCTCTTCGGTTGAAAAAGGTGAAAGTTTGGACACATTGGGGTACTGTTATATGTGGGCTATACCTAAAATGGTACCGATATCGATGACATGGTATTACTTAATTACAAGTTTTGTTTACGGAAACGAGATAGATCAACATACCCAGTGTTTGCCCAAATCCATACCTTGTAGGGTATAAACTAACAATTTCGATTACATTATATTCCCCATACTACAGTGGAATGCGGCTATACAGAGACGAAACTAATCAGTTAACTATTTTAATGTAAACCATTAAGGAAAGTAGTAAAGTCGGACGGGACCGACTATATGATACCCTTTAACACTTTGGCTATATTCAAGAGATGTATCCTAATAGACCTCGCATTTTTGAAGAACAATTGACATGGAATTGGACTAAATAATATACATGATCTGTGTGTATATATGATCGGCTTAACTATACGGGTACATTTGTTTCATTCCATACCCTCCACCATTGTTCAGCATATGACGATCTAAGCACATCCGTATTGAATTGCATAGAGTTGTCTTTTGTCAACAGGCAGGTCGAGTTCGAATATGAGCTATATCGGTCCACGGTTAGGTGTAGTCCACATATAAGGGTACACACCCTTATATTGATATTTTGTGTTTCTTGAGCGAGATTTTCAACTGAATTCTCTGAAATTTGGTGCATTAGGTTCTTATTGGGTATAAAAATTATAAATATAGGCCTACTTTTCTAGCCCCTTATATACCTACCGGCATTTCTATACACTTTACCACACTGTGGTACAGGGTATTATGTCTTCGTGCATTTGTTTGTAACAGGCGTATTCCTTTTGAGAATATGCATAGAATCACTTCCTAAATCGATTTATGCATTGAAGGTACAGGTCGCATTTATCACTCGAATTAAATGAAATTGGTACAGCTCATTTTTTTTGGACCAAGGACGAACCCTATTGAAATTGGGAAAGATCAGCTCAGATTTAGATGTAACCATCATATATATTTTTGTCCGACTTTATGTAAGTGGTGTACCAAAGTCCCCATATTTCTTTTGATTTGCACGAAATTTGACATAGCGTAAGGAATTAAGTCTAGAATGACGTGTGTGAAGATTGGTAAAAATCGGTTTGGAATTAGATTTAGTTCCCATATATATTGTATACTAGCGGGTCCGGCAAACGTTGTCTTGCATAGCAATATTGTTGATGTATAATTCACATAACTATAACCCAATATTAAGTTAGTTCTTTCTAGCCTCCACGATTTGAGATAGTGCTCTGAAATATTGCTACTACTCTTAGGATATTTGGTATTGAAAATGTTCAATATTAGTTCACTATTACTATTAGTAGTCTCCATATACCGCCATTTTCAACAGAATTGCTTTTAATTTAATATAGGGATACCTATTGAGCAGAACATCTTTCTACTTAAAATTATCAATATTGGCCCAAGTATCCTGGTAACCCCCTAATATTCGGTATTTGACTGTAATTTTATATTTGGGATGATCATTGAGTGGAAAATGTTCCTAACAAAGTTTGCCCAAGCTTCCGAAAAACCTCCATATAATGGCATTTCACATTATGCGACCCTTTAGGGATTCGGGCAAGTTTTTTAAACTAATCAGCTGCATGAATCCTATTAAAATTTGTCAATATTGGTCCACAATATTGGTAGCACCCATAATTTGTCATGTGGTGTAAAATCTTCCTACCAAAAATTAATATATCTCCATTCCCATTGTAGTAGCTAAAATATGTCATTCCGGGATATAGGGGGTGAAACACATTTTTGCGAAATGGGTCACGCCCCATTTTCGGTACTATAAAGACATTGACCGAATTTTCTCATAGAGTTGGCTATAATTAGGCATAACGGTTTCCTGTGAATAAAAAAAGACGACAAAATTATTTCCCGTTAAATTTTCGGTATTTTGAAGTTCTAACCCCCGTTTTCCAACCTGAGTGTTATCGGTAGTTGGCATGTTCAATACGAATAACATCGGACGGAGGTTTTGATATAAGCTTCAAATTAGGTATTACGTCTTGGCTATTTTGTCTAATATTGCTGAGTTTTTGTTCTTAGTTGAGAATTTATCTGATCTTAGTGGTGTTCTGTTTATATGTTCAAAGATATTGAAAAACAACCGTGGCATACCAACATTTGAGGTGATTTAAGGGAAAACGTGTTCCTATTATTATTATTTTCAAACAAAATAATCTATAACATGGATCTTAAAATCCGAATACACTGAATGGATACCATCTCGATCATCAGAATCCCAAAACGTATACATACAATGATCGCGTGTACATTAAATGATATACTTCTCAATTATTTTTTTGTATTTTGTACAATGTCAATCCAATTGAAAAAAATAAATATTTTGAAAATTTTCAATATTTAACAAATGTAGGCTTAAAGTAATGAAACGCAACCAATTTTCGCCCAAAATATCTGAAAATAACAACTACGACGTGATGCTATCAAAATAGCTCGATACTAAATTCCTGGAAATGCAAAAAGGCTGCAAAATATTTTTTTTGCAAAATTTTCGCGATTTTCGATTTTTTCTCACCTTTTAAACCTTCCCTAGACCTCCACGAACATTTCAAGACTAAGATCAGATAAATTCGTTCAGCCCTTCCCGAGTTTTAGCGAGACTAACGAACAGCAATTCATTTATATATATATACTAGCTGGACCCGTGGCACTTCGCTGCCCCTTCCAAAGGCAGAAAAAGTAAATCCATATTATGGTAATTTTTACTATGAAATGTGTAACTGACTTAGAATTTTAAATGTACAGCATTATTGCTATGAGAAAAATCCAACATCGCGCAAATATTCCAAATTCGAGGTGTCAAAATATTGATTTTTCTGGAGGAGTGTGTGAAAGAAAATAACATCCTTAAGTGTCCACCGTAATATATATACTGAATAAATTTTTCAAAAGAACATCCAAGAAAGCGAGTAACATATTCCGACACGTGATTGTCACTACGTAGATTATAAATAAAGCGTGTTATGGTATTAATAATTCGCTTTAGCTTATTAACATGCAAATCAATGGATCCCGAATACACTCCAAGTCCATATAATTGCAGCGACATTAACAGAGCATTTGCCAGTATTAACTTTACACGTCGCGTTAAATATAAATTAGATGTAAAAATTCTACGTAAAGTGTTGCAATCTTACTCCGCTAAAACAGTTGCTGTACAACAATCATTTTGTACTGACCTAGGAATATATTGAAGGATGATGGATTATGATTATTTGAACAAAATCCCAAAGTTTTGGTTTGAAAAAAATTATATTAAAATAATGCACAGAACGCAGTACATAAAGGGTCTTAGATCGATGTTTTTGTTATCTTCCAACAAAGCAGAAGTATCCATTGTAAAGCAGTAATAGGATCAGGGAATAAAAATTAAAGGTGTATCTAAATTTATCATATCCCAGTCTCCGACTTTTAACGTGCCTTCTAGATGATCAAACGATTTATAATTAAAATTCACACTATTCACTTCGGTATTTTTTAAGCCAAATAACATTTTTCCAAAGTAAATATGTTATCACAAACTGAAAAAGACAGTAAGGAAAGCAGTAAATTCGGACTGGGCCGACTATATGATACCCTTCACCATTTTGGGGATATTCTACATATGTATCCTAACAGACGTCGCCATTTTGAAGGAACATTGACATGAAATTGAACGAATTTAAATATGTGAAATTTATCTATATCTAAACCGACTAACATCAATCCCTACACATGTCATTCTGCAACCTATCGTAAATCGATTTAAAGCAAACTTGACACACGCTATTTGGTATATTGCTCGGTTTAAAATGTAATCTCAATCAGACATCCATTGATTACATGGTGTAAATTTACCATGAACCGAATTCAAGGAAAGTTACCAGAGATTAATTTATATCGGACGAACATATATATGGAAGCTACATCTAAATCTGAACAGATTTTTACGAAACTTTGCTAGACTATTCTAGACTTAATTCAGTACGCTATGCCAAAATTCGTGCAAATCGAATGATTTTCAGGGGCAACATTTACATAAAATCGGACGAAAATATATATGGGAGCTATATCTAAATCTGAACCGATTTTCACGAAACGAAAATCGAATGATTTTCAGGGGCGCCATTTACATAAAATCGGATGAAAATATATATGGGAGCTATATCTAAATCTGAACCGATTTTCACGAAATTTAGCATACCTCATTCTTGACCTAATTTAGTAGGCTGTACCTAATTTCGTGCAAATCGAAAGATATATAGAGACCATTTATATTAAATCGGACAAAAATATATATGGGTGCTATATCTAAATCTGAACCGATTTTTACGAAACTTTGCGCAATCATTCTAATTCAGTACGATATGCCAAAATCTATTTAAATCTGAATCGTTTTTCACGAAACATAGCACACATCATTCTACGCTATGCCAAAATTCATGCAAATGGAATGATATATAGCGATTTTGGTGTGCCAATTATAGAGGCTTCAGTGTACCATTTACATATGGGAGCTATATCTAAATCTGAACCGATTTTCACGAAACTTTGCACACATTATTCTAGACTTAATTTAGTCCGCTTTGCCAAAATTCGTGCAAATCTAATGATTTTCAGGGGCTTTGGTGCACCATTTACCTAAAATCGGGCAAAACTATATATGGGAGCTATATCTAAATCTGAACCGACTTTCACGAAACATAGCATACATTATTCTTGACCTAATTCAGTATTCTATACCAAATTTCGTGTAAATCGAAAGATATATAGAGACTATTTACATTCAATCGGACACAAATATATATATGTGGGAGCTATATAGAAATCTCAACCTATTTTCATGAAACTTAGCACAATCATTCTTGACTTAATTCTGTACGCTATGCTAAAATTCGTGCAAATCGAATGATATATAGCGACTTTGGTGTACCAATTACCTAAAATCGGGCGAAACTATATATGGGAGCTATATCTAAATCTGAACCGATTTTCACGAAACTTAGCACACATTATTCTTGACCTTATTTAGTAAGCTATACCAAAAAATTTCGTGCAAATCGAAAGATATATAGGGACCATTTCATGCATAAATCGACTCAGAAAGTTATTCTATGCTTATTCTCAAAAGGAACCATGGGTCTATCTCGATTTCTTTTGCCTGTTACAAACATATGCACAAAGTCATAATACCCTGAAACACAGTTTGGTGAAGGGTATAAAGAGGGCAAATATGTGTACAGTACTAATTTGTGTATATAATCCAAATTATTTAAATCGTCTTCGTGCTCAAATTTTACGAATTCTGTCATCAGTAATGTGTACAGTACTATTTTGTGTATAGAGTCCACATTCATCAGTATCACTTTTTTGATTCAGATATTTCCATCTTTATCATTGTCATAAAAACAAATTGTGAATTGGCAACACCTACATAAAGGTGGTTTGTGAACTTAGTAAACATGTGTGGTTTGTATATTTACTAACACTTTGCTATAATTGCCAATTCCAATTCTTTGCTATAATGGCCAATTCTGATCTAAAAAGGGGGCAATTTGTATGGGGGCTACTGTTTCCCCTGCCCCTATCAAAAAATTAAGTACCCTATGTTACCACAAATGTACTCAAAAATCGACTGTGAAAATTTCATGAAAATCCGTTCAGTAGTTTAGGAGTCTATAGCTAACACCTATCAAACAAACAAACAAACTAACAAACAAACAAACAGAAATTGATTTTTATATATATAGATATATATAGATATATATATATATATAAACGCACTGAATTGAGACTAGAATGATGTGTGTAATTTTTTTGAAAATCGGTTCAGATTTTGATATAGCTCCCATATATATTATCGGCCGATTTAATGTAAATGGTTAACCAAAGTCCCTATATTTCTTTCGATTTTCACGAAATTTGGAATCGTGTACTAAAATGATGTGGATATAACTCCCGTATATATGTTTCACCGATTTTAATGTAAATGGTGTACCAAAGTGCCTATATATCCTTCGATTTGCACGAAATTTGGCATACCGTACTGAATTAAGTCTAGAATTATGTGTGTTAAGTTTCGAGAAAATCGGTTCAAGATTAGATATAGCTCCCACTTTTCTTCCGATTGTTTGTAAATTTTGCACTTAAGACCCAAATTTGCCCGATTAACACAAAATTTTGTGCAGTGTAGTGAAATAAAATTCGTTCATATTTAGATACAGATATTTTAGGTAAATGGTGCACCAAACTCTTAATGTTTGTCCGATTGACATGAAATTTTTCACGACTTATCAAATTGAGACTAGAACGTTATTGCGTTTTGTTGAAATTGGTACAGATCGCATCGCATATATAAGTTCGTGTAGAATATCCCCAAAGTGGTGGAGGGTATCATATAATCGCACAGTCCGACTATAATACTTTCCTTAGGTAAGATAGGTATTGTGTTCCAAAAATTTTAGATTCGAAATTAAGCTTTATCGGACCTCAATTAGGCATATCACCTCATATAATGATAACTCCAAATGTTCGGTAATTCCTACACGATGTAAGGATCGTACTCATGTTTTCATCAAGGAAATTGTAGTATTTTGAGGATTTTATACACATGAATTACCCTACTGTGCTTAGTCAACATCGGTCCACGTTTTGGGGTTCTCCCGATTTTAGACAAATCTACATAAAAATTGCTGAAATTTGTATATGGTGTATATTATGGTTGGTATACTCTTATTTTGCACAATTTACTTGAAATCGGAGCAAAATATATGAGAGCTAAATCTACATCTGAAAACATTCTACCATTGTGCAAAATTGCATATCCATCGAACACAAAATGGGGCGGAAATATATACAGGGGCTATATATAAATATTTAATCCAATAGTCCATGGACCAAAAAAAATGAGCTGTGTAAAGTTCATCTCATTGGGACCCGGGTTTTGTTTCCTTTTACATGTTGCACACATATGCACAAAGACATAATACATAATGGTGAAGGGTACAGTCGCAATAAATTTTGTAACAGCAGGCCCTTAAGTAGTCGTGCCTATGGAGTTTTCGATTTTTATTTTAACGGAAAATAAATTTCATATTAGAATAACAAACGATCTGCAAAAACACAATTTTATTTGCATGTATCAAAGATAATCTCCTTAAAAAACAATGAATAACATGTACACCATTCTCCAATTGTGCCTTGCAAGTAATGTTGGGAATTTCCATAAAGAAGTTAATTTAATTTTCATATTTTTGCATAATTCATAAACAAAAGAATGCCATACAAAGATATATCGCTACACATATAAAAGCGAAGAACTCCAGAGGTAAGAGGCGTTGTAAACTCAACTGTTATAATACGAATACCTTCTTCAATTATTTATACGATGTGAAAGGAAATATTTGTGTGAACGTTTTTGTTGCAAACAATTTACAATTAAATGGGATGTAACCAGAACAAAGGGAAAACGAGAAACAAGACGTAGTTAAAAAAGAAATAAAAATTAAATTTAACTTTAAATAAAATTTTAGCTTTACAGGGTCCCTGCCTCGATTAAATCCCTTAGTCCTTAAATATTCAAATGTACGCCTACACCAGGCACCTCTCGAAACATATACACACATTCACAGTTGAAAGGCAATGACCAAGGGACTGTTATGACGTTATGACTTATTGCCTACCTTATCGTCGCTGCCGTATTTGTTACTGCTGTTGTTGTTGCTGCTATTCTAATCGTTTGTTTATAAATAATTTAGGTGTGAAGATTATATGCCGCGATATGGTTAAATTGTTGACAGCTTAATTTGTATTGCATGGCAGGAAGTTTGACTGGCTGACTTGTTGGCTGGCGAGTTGGACAACATAGACATTGTACTACACAACAAGCAACAACAACAAAAACGATAACAACAACATGTTATGACGTATGTTGGCGGCTATCAAAATTCCATTGTAAATTATTACAGAATTCTCAGAATTTAACATACAGACATACGTACGTAAATTTTTGTAGACAAGCAATGGACTGCGGATGTGTGTTGCTTGGCTAAAATGCGTTTAAATTATATCAGAGTCCATTGTCGTGAAACACGGAAGGAAGTTAGGCATAGCGAGCCAGACGTTAAGATAGATTATATGGCAGGTTGTAAATCACAAAGCACGTATATAAATGTTAAATGTTGTTAGAAGAAAATTTTAAACAATAACAAATATCAAAGGCAAAGTTACTTTTTAAAATATTATTTTATGATCTGAAGAAAAATTGTTAAATGAAGTCCACGTTCATGGAATTTATTATTTCCTGCAGAAATTTGTCAGTACCGTCAAAGTAGCTAAAATTATGTTTTTCAGTGAATAACGTCATTGTAGGTACTTTGAAGGTACTGCTCACACCACTCGTTCATTGTTATTAAAACCCCTTTCTCAAAGTACCTGCAATTTTTGGTTCACACAAAGCAAAATATCCCAGGATATTTGCACAATATTTTGAAGGTTTATACGCAGGACGGGGCCGACTATATGTTAACCTTCACCACTTTGTGTACATGCAAGACATGTTAATATCGACAATATCCTGTAGATAAAACGGTCATAGAAACTTTGGAGGACCATTGAGATGAAATCGGGCGATACTAAATGTGATATCTAGATATATATTTGAACCAATTGAAAAACCCCATACACATACCATTCTGAAATCAATGAAAAATTGCATGTCATACGGACATAATTGGATTCTTTGGTGTACCATTTGTATGAAATCGAGTCAAATTATGTATGGGAGCTATATATAAACACATGGAACTAATTGAGTAACCGTAGCATACACCATTTGTTTTTGTAATCACTATATTCAATTTAATACCTGGACCTGAACCTAATTCAGTACTCTGTGCAAAATTTTGTGCCAATCGGACAAATATTGGAAGTTTGGTGCATCATTCACATAAAATCGGACGAAACTATATATGGGAGCTATATCTAAATCTGTGATAGCTGAAATTTTAATATTTTAACATGGGGTACGAACCTTTAGGGTATGCCTTTCCTCCGAATTCATAACAATTGTACACCAATATACCAAATGACGTGTATCAAGTTTGATTTAAGGGGACCCCCCCCCATTCTCGGGGTCAAAAATTTTGTTGGTATAATTAGAATCTACACTAATTAATAAATGTCCCTACAAAATTTCAAGTGAAAATCTCAAGAACTCTTGAAGATATAGCCGATTTATTGTGGCAGCATCAAAACAATAACAAAAAATTTTTCTAAATTATTTTTCTTCTCTTTTAAATCTTCAATTATATATGTGCAAAGTTACAAATCTTAACAAGCATTGGTATTGATTTACCAGCCCATTGAAAATCTTGAAAAATTAAATTCGAGAATGGATGGGGTTCCTTTAAGAGGACCCTTCAATTCTCGACTTCAAATTTTGTACGATTTTCAAGCGGCTGGTAAATGCACGTGCATTACATTGAAGACTTGTATCATTGTATGTATTTATTTGAACACTTAAATAATAAGAACATAAATGATAAGAAAATTAATTGGCATAATGTTGTTGCAGTTAACCAAAAGTTCTTCTTTTCGTCGGCGGTCATGATGTTCGATCACTGAATCGTACGATTCCAAAAACACGTGCAAATCGAAAGATATGTAGGGACTTTGGTGCACCATTTACATAAAATCGGACGAAAATATATATGGGAGCTATATCTAAATCTGGACCGAATTTCACGAAATTTAGTAGACATCACTCTAGGCTCAATTCAGTGCGTTATGCCAAGTTTCGTGCAAATCGAAATATATATAGGGACTTTGGTGCACCGTTTACATTAAATCGGACGAAAATATATATGGGAACTATATATAAATCAGAACCGATTTTTGTCAATTTTAGTAGGGTCCGTCCCTGGGCCAAATAAGTGAACTGTGCCAAATTTCATCCAAATCGGATCATAAATGCGACCTGTACTTTGTTCACAATAGTACATGGACGGACGAACAGACGGACATGCGTAAATCGACTCAGAAAGTGATAATATGCATATTCTCAAAAGGAACTATGAGTCTATCTCGATTCCTTTTGCCTGTTACAAACATATGCACAAAGACATAATACCCTGTACCACAGTGTGGTGAAGTGTATAATAAAATGGCGGACATATACAATTTAAGTTTTAAGAAATTCCCCATTTTCGGCCACGAACCGAGTCAGAAACAAGTGGATATCATATGACTTTAGCGCTCACCGTTCATAGTTGCCATACAATTCGCAGCATCTTTTAAGAAGCACGGTCCAATGATGACCCCAGACCCTAAACCGTACCAAATTGTAAAGTTTTCAGGATGCATGCTTCTTCACTCCTATGTTGACAATTCTGTGTATTTAAGTATACATTGAGCCAAAAATAAGCATCGTCGATGAACACAATTTTTCTATAAAAAATTGTATTTTCGGTCAACTTCTCAAGATCTCATTCACAACAAATTCTGCCTTGCTGTAGGTCGTTCGGTTCCATTTCCTGCAACGGCTATATTATGAAAGTCTTCAAATCGGTTGAGAAATTTGGGCTTGGACGTCATATGAAGAGTACATGTCTTCTCTCATCTGATATTTTCCGTTAGAACGTACTTTTTAATATATAATCTGCATAGCAACGTATTTACTGCGTTCCGTCTTAAAACAGGCTTGTCGGCTACAGGCTTAAGGAGGTATTTGTATGGAAATTATGCGAAATATTGAAATTTTCTGAGGAAACCAAAAGCCACATTACAGCAATCCACTTCGGTGGCAAAGTACGACAAAAAACCTTAAAAATGCCTAAAATGAAGTGGCACCTAATTGGGCTGGCCATGTCATAGCATGGGTCTATATAGATTATTTTCTGTATCAGCCTCAATAAATGCCGATAATATCCTTCAAAATATGGCAAATGATTTTCACCCTCCAAGAACCATACTGTAGCCACTTTGGAGGGAAAATGCGGAGGGTTCAAAAAATTTGAATGACCGAACTAGACGCATATGGTGATTTAGAAAGAAAAATTTTAAATTATAAATGCATACGTGGGTTTTAAAGAATATATTTTTAAAAATCCATCTCAGAATAGTTAAAACCCCATTTTGAATTTGTATACACTCAGCATTATAGTTTTGCTGCGACCAAAATAAGCCCCCTCTTAATATTCAGAAAATTTGGTTGTAGATCTCATGTTTCTTTGGATCACATCCGTTTCGTATAATTTGGAGTCAATTTGTAAGTGTTCGTCCGTCTGTCTTGTTGGTGCGCAGGATAACCTCGATTATTGTAACTAATTTCATCCAACTTTTGAATATCAAACTATTTTTCCAAACTTATATCAAGTTCGAAGATGAATAATAAACAGACAGCATACCCATAGATGTGGTCTATCGATGGACTTCTACGGTACATTCAATACAAGGTTTAATATGTAAATTCCATATAAGATAGTTGAAAGTTCGAATCGACCACACTTTATTTATCATAATACTTGAACTACTAAGTCTCAACATGGGACACAACGGTGCTAACACTTTGCCATCTTTTCTACAAATAGTCCAACATTTTGACAATTTCGAAATCGTATATGAAGCGAAGGGATTCTCAAATTATTTATTCTTCGAAATTTTATTGATCCAAATTTTAAACATATCAAAACTAATTTAGATTTGAAGATGGGATTTTTTGGTTTACTCCTAGCACATCGACTTTAAAGGTTCAACATTTTGAGTATTCCAGTTGATTCAATACATACACGCCGTAATAGTTTTACAAAGTCATTTAGTGATTTATTATACCCTTCACCACATTGTGGTACAGGGTATTATGTCTTTGTACATATGTTTGTAACAGGCAAAAGGAATCAAGATAGACACATGGTTCCTTTTGAGAATATGCATTGAATCACTTTCTGAGTCGATTTATGCATGTCCGTCTGTCCGTCCGTTCGTCTGTATGTACGTCCATGTATCTTTGTGAGCAAAGTACAGGTCGCATTTATGATCCGAATTGGAAGAAATTTGGCACAGCTCATTGGTTTGGCCCAAGGACGAACCTTATTGAAATTGGAGAAAATCGGTTAAGATTTGGATATAGCTCCCATATATATTTTCGTCCGAAAGTCCCTGAAAATCATTAGATTTGCAGGAATTTTGGCATAGCGTACTAAATTAAGTCGACAATGATGTGTGCTAAATTTCGGGAAAATCGGTTCAGATTTAGATATAGCTCCAATATATAGTTTCGCCCGATTTTAGGTATATGGTGCACCAATGTCCTTGAAAATCATTAGATTTGAACGAATTTCGGTATAGCGTACTGAATTAAGTGTAGAATAACGTGTGCTAAATTTCATGCAAATCGGTTCAGATGTAGATATAGTTCCCATATATGGTTTCGCCCGATTTTAGGTAAATGTTTCACCAAGGTCCCTGCAAATCTTTTGATCTGTACGAATTTTGGTATAACCAGATTTAGATATTGCTCCCATATATAGTTTGGTCCGATTTTAACTAAATGGTGCACCAATGTCCCTGAAAATCATTAGATTTGCAAGAATTTGGCATAGGCATGAACGGCATGAATTAGGTGAAGAAGAAGAGAATGAAGTGTTATAAGTATCGTGAAAATCGGTTCAGATTTAGTTGGAGCTCCCATATATATTAGTCCTATTGAATGTAAATTGATTGACACAAGGTACTGAAATTTGTATTCCGACGACGTCTGTTAGGATGCATATGTTGAATATATCCAAAGTGGTGGAGGGTATCATATAATCGGCCCAGTCCGACTTTACTACTTTCCTTACTGGTTTTCAGTTGTTGAAATGAATGAATTCCACATAACAACACATATCATTTTAAATAATATTTTTTCAACACCCAGCACTAAATTGAGTAGATTTTTTTTAACTCCACCTATATAGTTTTAAAACAACAAAACAAAAAAAAAACATTTTCCCAAATGCACAGACCATTCGAAAATGTAAATGTTCATAAATTAGGAGAAACTAAATCCAAAAGTATCAGTACCCCGACAAAAACTAGTTCCCTCCTCTCCCCACCCATCTCGGTGTGTGTCTGTGTGCAATTTGTAGTCTAAATATTTTATATGACTCTAATGAAGATTATACTCTTGGGTAATTGATTGCCATAGGATTTGCACATTTATTTTGACTAGTTTTTTGTTTTTTCTTCAATCCTTTTGTGGGTTCGGTTCTATTGTTCTTTTAGTTGTACACGGAAAAAAGTGTACAAATGTGTATGTGTGCGCATTCTTAAATTTTCCATAAGCTATGGAAGAATTTTAACTCACACATAACAATTGAAGTTGTGATGGTAAGGAGAGGCGAACGAAGTAAAACTTTAAATCCCCCTCACCCAACAAAAAAAAATAAAATAAGTGGAATATGTGGTAAAAACTTTTAAATTTGTTTTGTGGTCTCGACGAAAGTATTCGACAGAACTCTATTTGCCTTATGGGATTTGTATTCTGCACTCTGCTTTTGTTATTTTTGTTGTTTTTGCTGTATGCTTGTTGAGGATTTCTTGTAGAAAATATGCAGACATTTAATGTTTTTTGCATCTATGTACAACAAAACAAAAACATACATATATACATACGTATGTGTGTATGTTCGGAGGATTGTATATGGCATTTGAGTTTTATTACTTTAACTTTTCTTATTAAAATTTTATGAGTTTGAATTTAACTTTTTTGTAGCTATTGCGGCCAGGTAGCTACAGGACCAAAGTGGAGAGTTTGCCAACCTGTGAAAATTATTATGGAGATTATTGGTCGGCATATTTTTCTTTGATTAGGTAATTGTTAGGCATTTGTTTGAAAAGACAAAAAATATTTGTTTCCTGATTTATATATATATTTTATTATAATATCGAAGGCTGTAGTAATAATCAGATTATTTGGGAACAGCATAATTTGATTGTTGGTTATAAACTGTGTACATAGATAATTTGGAACTAATTTAAGGGAACCCTCAAAATTTTTGTTATTGTTCTGTTGCTGTTTTTTATAATTAAAGAAAAGTCCTTATTTTTGATGGCGGGCATGATAACTCCTCACTGGAACATCGGAATCCGAAAATTCCAACGGTGTTAGAAAGAGTACATGTCTGGCTCTCGTATGAACTAGGATTATTGACTTCGCTCTAAACTTAACAAAATGGCGGACCTTTGAAAAAATATTTTTGGAATATCGCCGATTTTTGACCAAAACCAAGTTAAACA
>NW_026880695.1:0-31543 GCF_032173495.1 Musca vetustissima | reverse complement strand
GTTTAATATTAAAAGTAGAGACACAATTACAGTGAGAAGGTCAAACAAATGAAAGGCTTAAGCTTCAGTATTGCAAGGGTACTGGGAAGCATGGAGGTGGTTCAATAATGGTATTTTCTTTTTATGGAATTCGGTTTTTACGAGATTTGTGAAGCAATGCATCAGGTTGTTTATACAAATGCATTGGAAAACACTTTGGTTTCCTCCGCTAAAGAAAATATACCGCTTGTTAGGTTGTTTCAACTTGACAATGACCTAAAATATACATCAACCAGTAAGGAAAGTAGTAAAGTCGGACGGGGCCGACTATATGATACCCTTCACCACTATATACCCATACTGGACTATTAACATGCAATTGGGTGAAAAAATATGTGATATTTATCTAACTATGAATCGAGTTCAAAAAAATATCAATAGGTCATCCGTTGGGCTACGACTGTACTTCTAGAAATCGCAACTACGTAATTCTATGTTCAATTGTGTACGTTGTGCAAAATTTGATGTCAATCTGACAAACATGAGGAGTTTAATGTCCAATTTACTTAAAATCGGGCGAAAATATATATGGAAGTTATGTCCAAATATGAACCGATTTCAACAAAAATTTGTCACAGGTTAGGTTATACTAATTTCAGTACGTTTTGTTCTAATCAGCCATATATTGGATCCCTGGTGCGTCAATTACTTGAAACCAATATATTTATATGGGAGTTATATCAAAATCGCAACCGATTTTCACGAAATTTGGCACACATGCAAAATTTCGTGCAAATCGAAGTTTATATATTGACTTTGGTGCACCATTTACATGGAATTGGACGAAACTATATATGGGAACTATATCTGAATCTTGACCGATTTTCACGAAACATGACAGACATCACTCTAGGCTCAATTCAGTACGTTATGCCAAATTTGGTGCAAATCGAAAGATATATAGGGACTTTGGTGCACCATTTACATGAATTCGGACGAAACTATATATGGGAGCCATGTCTAAATCTTGACCGATTTTCACGAAACTTAGCAGACATCATTCTAGGCTCAATTCAGTATGTTGTACCAAATTTCGTGCAAATCGACAGATGTATAGGGTCTTTAGTGCACCATTTACCTTAAATCGGTTGAAAATATATATGGGAGCTATATCTGAATCTGAACCGATTTTCAAGAAACTTGACACACATCACTGTGCAAAATTTCGTGCAAATCGAAAGTTATTTAGGGACTTTGGTGCACCATTTACCTTAAATCGGACGAAAATATATATGGGAGCTATATCTAAATCTGAACCGATTTTCAAGAAACTTGGCACACATCATTCTAGGCCTAATTCAGTACGCTGTGCAATGTTTCGTGCAAATCGAAAGTTATTTAGGGACTTTGGTGCACCATTTACATGAAATCGGAAGGAAATATATAAGGAACTGGGAAAAATCGGTTCAGATTTAGATATATCTGAACCGATTTTTCCCAGTTTCTATAGGGTTCGTCCTTGGGACAAATGAACGAGCTGTGCCAAATTTCATCCAATTCGAATAATAAATTCGACCTGTACTTTGTTTACAATTTAAAATGGACAGACGGACGGACCGACAGACATGCGTTAATCAACTTAGAAAGTGATTCTATGCATATTCTCAAAAGGAACCATGGGTCTACCTCGATTCCTTTTGCCTGTTACAAACATATGCACAAAGCCATAGTACCCTGTACCACAGTGTGGTGAAAGGTATAAAAATTGGTTGCGGAAGTCGAAAATCAGGCTTTTATAATGGCGAACACAATTATCAGATCTTCGCCATATGGAAAATTCTTTGCAGCAAAATCAATACAAATTCAGAAACAGGAAAACATAACCTCTTCCTAAAGGTTCAGGATGTGAGGAATAGTATATTCAAGTATCAAACTTTTTAATTTCTTTTTTTTTTTTTTTTTTTTTTTTTTTGAAAAAAAAAATTGGAAAAAAGTTATAGTACATTTAATCACTTTGCAATTTTAGTTGCTTTAGTTTTGGCCGCCAGTGTATATATTCATACAACTCATAAAATTAAACAACACAATTAATGCAAACCTTTAATTTAATAAATTTCTTGTATTTATCCCTCTAAACTACGAAATCTAAATGAGAAATTCAATCCGAATACTCACCACGTACACCTTTTTTTCTTCGTCGAGAACAAAGAACACTCAAAGCTGATGCATTTACGAACAAAAAACCCCCCAAAATAAAAGATTCTAATTAAAAGCATCCTCAAAGTGATGAAGAACTATTAAAAAATTTTTAATTCAATTCTACTTTTCCATTTGGATGTGAGTGTATGTGTGCTAGCGAGTGTATTTTCTTATAAAAAATAGAAATGTAATAAAAGTTGAAAATATACAAAACTCATCGTGTATGCATTTCAAAAGCGAATGTAATTTGTTCGGTCTGTTCATCTTTAGCCGTCGTATGTGTTCAATTCAATGAGTCACTCGCTGCCGCAGGGTATGGATAATGGCCAGATATGTATTTAACAGTGGGTCTAAAGTGTATTCTTCCGATCGATAACATCGCCACTTTTGCGATAGTAAAGAGTTCTACTTGTGGAGCAAATAAATGATTCGAATGGCTGCATGGTTTCTATTTAGCCATAATACCCACCTAGTTTAGGTAGATTAAAGTTCCTAAACATTTTCAAAAAAAAAAAAAAAAATACTTTAAAGATTCTTAATTGTAACATACAATCAACAAATATATTACCGCGCCACTTTCCATATATTTTGTAATGGGTCAGCTTTAAAAACTCCATATAAGAAACCGCCTCATGTAAGGTTTTATAAGGTCTTAGTCTCATTTTCTAATCGAAGTGGCTGTAAATATGTAATGAAAGTCTACTTGTCGTCATAGCCCTAGTTTATAGGTTTCAGACGACTTTTCCATCAGAAGTAACTGTAAATGTTTATTTCGGATTCAGAAAAATTCAAATATAAGTCTTGCACACATTGGAGTTTTCAGCCACTCAGCCGAACTTTGATACGGTAAAAATTTGCCTCATAGAAATATTGGTTTTAGAAATATTGAGCAAAGTGTAAGTCGCATTTATGATCCGATTTGGATGAAATGTGGGTCAGGTCACTTACATGGCCCAAGGACGAATCCCATTGAAATTGAAGAAAATCGGTTCAGATTTAGATAGAGCACCCATATATAGTTTAGGTAAATGGAGCACCAAACTTCCAATATTTTTCCGATTGAAAAAAAAATTGCACAGCATACTGAATTGGGTCCTGATTGATGTATGAGAAGTTTTGTGGAAATCGGTTCAGATTTAAATATAGCTCCCACATATATAGCTCCCACATATAGTTTTATGTAAATTGTGCACCAAACTCGCAAAATTTGTTAGATTGAGACAAAATTTTGCACAGCGTACTGAATTAGGTCCAGATTTATATCTGTGTAGTTTCATTGTAATCGGTTCAGATTTAGATATAGCTCCCATAAATAGTTTCGTCCGATTTTAGGTAAATGGTGCACCAAAATTTTGCACAGGGTACTAGATTAGGTCCAGTTTAATGTGCGCGTGTGTGTGTTTAAGACTTTTTGCCGCACTTTCAATCGAAAAATTAGGCTTTTCGGGACTCTAAAGGCTGTTTTAGATCATTTTTGCTATCTTAAAATTCCTAGGCTCGTTTATCAACCTAATAGCCTAGACAGACGACAGCCTTAATTTGCATTAACAGCCTTAATTCAAATTAACTTGTACATTATCCTCATTTTTATGTGTTGTTAATGCAGAAAATCAAACTGAATTTATACTGAATTAAGCAATTTCAATATGGCAATGCTGTAGAAAATAAATTAATTGTTGTCAAATTTGTTTACGTTTACGAAAATAAAAATTAGAAATAAAGGCAAAATTCTACATTTCATCAAATGTTTAGCTGTTTTATCTTCATTATAGCTGTTAGTTTTCCTTCCTGCTATGTATCAATTTCAAAAAGATGTATCAATTTCAAAAAGATTTTTAATGCAAATTAAGGCTGTCGTCTGTCTATGGTATTATTGTCTGTAGTTTGGTATTTAATTTTCTACGATTGTAAAAATTCTAGTAGCAGACAACAATCTATATATAACCAGTGAGCGGAGGAGTATAGTCGGACGGGCCCGACCATATGATACCCTACACAACTACCACGAAAAGCACACTTTTGGCGGTTCTATATTCCGAGCCTGGGCAATATTTCGTGATATTTGCACCCTTTTTACCGAATATAGATCAACAACTCCTCTTTTTAAGTCTTGCATATTTTCCAAAATGTTTTTTTCTTGAAGTGAATTTTTACGCCATACAATAAAAAATTGGTCACTTTAGGTTTTGGTTAATTTGACCGACCATCATCTAAACAGCTGCTCTAAGTATTTGGTCAGATCCCCTTCACCTTGTAAAATATGTGATGTTCTGTAGATTATAATTACCTCTAGAGCGACTAGAAAATCTGACAAAATTAAAGTTTTCGTTTCATGAAATGAAATCTCAACTTCACCGAAAACTATAAGCGTCGTCCTTGACCATAATCGGAACTTAATGTACAATTTCAGAGCGATCAGCGCAACATTTCCGTCCTCTAATGGAGTAATAGTAATAATATGCACATAGTCACCTTTACTTGATTACGTATAACTCCCGCATCGGAATATATACAGTCATATAATTGGTTTCAATTTGAAGGTCAACAACTCATCTTGGACATACTATCAACATCTCGAGTATATGTTCTTCAGGAGCAAGTATATACGCCCCAGAATAAAAATTTTGTAATTTTTCACGCAAAAGTCAGAGTTCATTTGACCTGCTAAATATTGACCGATCTTTATCAAAACAGTCATGCTTATTCTTAGGCCCGATCCCGTTCTCCACGTAAAATTTCACGATGTTCGGACCATAACTGCGGCCTCTGGAGCGACCAGAAAAACCGAAAAAAATAGTATTTGGTCCATTTCATCTCCTAAATATTAACCGATCTTTATCAAAAAAAATAGGGTCTTCAATGGCCAGAACCCATCCTACATGCAAAATTTCGTGAAGATTGGTCCATAACTGTGGCCTGTATCGTGTTTACAAGTTATAATGGACAGATGGACGGACGGACGGACACACATGTCTACATCGACTCAGCTAGTCGAGATATGACGATCGGTATACTTAAAGGTGGGTCCAGGACAAATAGTAGTTGTGTAGCGTATAAAAATGAATTGCTATTCGTTAGTCTCGCTAAAACTTAAGAACGGCTGAACGGATTTTTCTTATCTTAGTCTTGAAATGTTCGTGAAGCTTCAGGGAAGGTTTAAAAGGTGAGAAAAGATCGAATAAATGCTGGGAAATCTCTAAAAAGCTGAATTTTATCTTTCTCATAATAATGTTTTCTAAATAAAATGTAGATTCATACATTCAATTTGCTTTTTTTGTCAGATTTTTTTTTTTAAGTATCTGAAAGGATTAAGTTTCGATTACCGATACGTGCGCGAGAACTTTCTTTACTTTTGTGATCCTTTGCGATAGTGACCCTGTAATAGTTACACTATTGACTTAGGTCGTCCATAGAATGCAAGTACATTTTGGCACTAATGCAAGGATGGAAAATCAGAAGAGATTCTGAATCGAGTTCGTGTCCATTCAGGGTATTCTGATTCTAAGATCCATGCCCTTGATTTATTTGTTTGAAAATAATAATAATAATAATAGGAACATGTTGTTCCTTAAAGTACCTGAAATGTTGTTATGCCACGGGAAATATCAAATCAGGCGGTTATATGCCTAATCGTTGTTCAATATCTTTGAACTTATAAACACCTCGCATATATCCGACACCAAAAATGTTTATCACAGTGTAATATACGAGATATCTTCTTTGTAAAAATCTATCATTAAGCTCAGCTGGAAAGATAACAACAATCAAAAAATCAGAAATTTTATAAAAATTGGCGATGATGAAGGTTAAGGTTATAAGAAAACCTCCGTCCGATGTTACCCATTCGTATTGAACATGCTAACTACCGATAACACTCAAGTTGGAAAACGGGTGTAAGAAATTCAACATACCGGAAATTGAACTGGAAATAATTATGGCGTTTTTTTAACGTTAAGCTGTAGTGCAAAATTCCTGGAATGATGTTTTTATTCACAGGAATTCGTTATGCATAATTATAGCCAACTCTATTAGGAAATTCGGTCAATGTCTTTATAGTACTTTATAATAAATGGGGTATTATGCTATATCAAAACTATGGGGATACCATTATATGGGTGCACGTCACAAACTTTGACCAATATTGATAATTCTTTGTAAGGAGATTTTGGACTCACCAAATAAAACAACTAATTGCAGCTGATTAGGTTGAAAAACGTGCCCAAATCCCCAAAGCATTCTATAATGTGGAGTTCCATTATATGGAGGCTTTTCCGAAGCTTGGGTAAATTTTGTTAGGAACATTTTCTACTCAATGATCATCCAAAATGTAAAATTACAGCCAAATACCGAATATTATAGGATTACCTGGATACTTGGGCCAATATTGATAATTTTATGTAGTGAGATTTTCTGTTCAATAAGTATCCCCTATATTAAACTAAAAGCAATTCTATTGAAACCCGTGCCATAGATCTTCAAAATACCGAATGTTTAGGGCTACCATTATATGGGAGGTACATCGAAACATGGGCCAATATTGATAATATTTGGTACGGACACTTTCTGCGCAATTTCAATGTATGTGCAAATTTCAGAGCACTATCTTAAGATAATTTAATATTGGGCTATCGTTATGTGAATTATACAGCAACGATATTGCTATGCAAGACAACGTTTGCCGGGCCGGCAATGTTGAATGTTGAAATGTTCGTGGAGCTCCAGGGAAGGTTTAAAAGGTGAGAAAAAGTCAAAACCCGCGAAAAATTTGCAAAAAGTATTTTGCAACATATTAGCATTTTCACGAATTTAGTATCGAGCTTTTTGAATTGCACCACGTTGTAGTTGTTATTTTGAGATATTTTTCTAACCTGTTATAATTGTTCACCCCCAATATCCCGAAATGACCTATTTTATTATATTTAGACATACAATGGGAATGGGGATTAATTAATTGTATGAAGATTTGACACCACATGAGAAAATGAGGGGGATACCATTATATGGGTGCTTCCCGGAAACTTGGATCAATAATTTATGTAAGTAGATTTTGTACTCACTGATCATATAAAATATAAAATTACAGCCAATTTTGTTTTAACACGTGACTAAACCCCCCAAAATGCAGAAGAAGTGAACTGATATTGAGGCTTTTCGGAAGATTTGTTAGGAACATTTTCAACTCGATGATCATCCAAAATATAAAATTACAGCCAAATACTCAGATAATATTGATAATTTTAAGTAGATTTTCTGCTATCCCTTATATTAAATTAAAAGCAATGCTGTTGAAAACCGTGCCCAAGATCTTAAAAATACCGAATGTTTAGGGCTATCATTATATAGGCGGTACCCCTAAACATATGCCAATATTGATAATATTTGGTACGGACACTTTCTGCTCAATTGCCACCAATTCTGTTGATAAAATCGTTACAATTCCCCATATTGAAGATACCGTTATATGGGGATACCCTAAATAGTGAACTAATATTGAACATTTTCAATACCAAATATCGTAGGAGTAGTAGCAATGTATGCGCAAATTTCAGAGCACTATCTTAAATCGTGGAGTGTAGCTTAATATTGGGCTATCTTGAATTATATTTGTGAATTATACATCAACAATAATGCTATGCAAGACAACGTTTGCCGCGCCCGCTTGTTTATAATAAACATTGAATTGAACATTTGTAATCGGAAGATAAGATTCTATATGATTCCATATTCTAATTCGAATAATTTATTTAAAGTCAAATATAATTATCCGTCCCGTTTTCCCCATTGTATTACACTGTACCGCCATTAGAATACGTCAGCCATTTGGCACAATCTCCTCAACATACATACAGAATGAACACATACTGTGTTAGTATATTTTTTGAACGACCCATACTTTCTATCAATTTTCACTCATTCGAAATACATATGTACAAACATAGAAGTGTTAGGGTGTTTGTGTGTGTTTGTCTGTGTGATTTTAACTGTGTGTGTGTATTTCTTTATTTTCATTTTGGCCATAAAATGTATTTTTGGTGGCACAAACATAGCTCCCGGATTGTTTTTGATTTAATAAAAACAAAAAATAAAAACAACACCATTCAACAAATAAAGAACAACAACACCAGTTGTTGTGGGGGCTACAAGCGCAAACCACTCAAAAGCATTTAACGATGTTTTTATTTCGTTTCGTCATAAAAAAAACAACCTCCAACTGAATAATATTGAAACTTAGTCAAAGCGCGGAGGAACCTCCACATCGTGTTCGGTCCCACCCGCATCTTGATCAAAGTAAAGCTGTTAAATCTGAAGTGATAGCGCTTAACGCTGAATAGAAAGAAATAAAACATTCAATCAACAAGGACAGGAACGGTTTTTGGTTCTATTGTAACAATTCTTCTTCATCCTTTTTTTTTGGTGGATGATGAATTTCGTTTTGTTTCATTTCGATTCGTTGCCTTCTGTTGCTGCGGTTCCTGTCGTTGTTCAATTTTGTTTTTATTATTGTTGACACTTTGTGCTGTACTGTGATATATGCAGATATACATATTTTTTGCAATAGGTTTCGAAGATTAATATGTGCAACTTGAATTCAATATATAATTTTGTGTATCAAATTTAGATCAATGTGTTTTATGAAAACTATAAATAAAGTCAACTTAATTCGGAATTGTATTTGAAAACAGAAACAAAATTTTCAACACACACTCACATTCAGTTTGATAAATGTAACAAGGATTGTGTGAATTCGGTACGAAAAAGTAATAGAAAAGTTAAAACCGATAACAACTGCATGGAGAGTTAGGTTCACTTTGTGTAAGGCTTCTGTAAATTATTATTCTATTATTTTTCATTAAGTTTCAAGATAAGCCACATCGATCCTGTTTTTGAACGTATATTTTAACCGGTAGTAAATTAGTATTTGCAGTTCTAAAAAAAGTAAAGCAATACCCTTCCCACTGTCAATGGGCTCCAAGTTTCCTTTCTAGACAAAAATCTAGGTCCATTTGAACTGCTATATGTTCATCGATCATCATTAAAGCAGTCATGTTATGCTGCTAGCCATATCTCCTCGGCCCTTTAAAACTTCGTGATGTTTAGATCAGAATTGTGGCGTCAAGAACATACAAGAAGTGTTGAAAGAATTCTATAGTAACGCGAAATTTATCATACATAGGAGTTATATATACATATATCAATTTAAATTGGACTTTACATACTCCATTCACAAAAAAAAGTTCAGTCGATGTTGCCGATAGATATTTACCCTCAGACTATGGTTTGCGAGGGTCTTCGGAATAACACATATGTTACATTATTCGCTTCAAATTAAATATATGTTAATGAAATATTGACGCTTTGTGGATGAGGTAGCAGAAGAAGTGGACCAATAGGTCCCATCTTCGGACTTGATATAGGCCTGATAGATAAAATAGGTTTGGTTGAAATCGGATAGTCCGTTTGCATGATATTTTAAATTTATTTGCTGCACAATTTTGATTATTTTATGAAAGAGGTACCAGAAGGAGTGGAGCGATAATCCCCCATAGTACATAGTTTACACACTGTATCTGTTTAACGGTACCCCAAAATATTCGATCTTATGGGGATTTTTCCAAAGTTTTGCAGCCGGTTTTCGTAACAAAAATTATCAATTTCAGTTTTCGGTTTGGTACAGCTCTCAAAGAACGATATCACCTCAATTTCGGTATTTGAAGACATTTCCAACCACATATTGGTTATAACGAACTTGCTACAGACATACGTAATATTGACGATGACTCTATAGTTCGTATTTGAAAAAAAGTCGAGATTCATACTAATTCCCTACAATTTTCTACCTTTCGTACTCTTGTAGTACCTATTTCCAAGCTCTATAGATCCAGATCTTAATTTTACCAAATTTAGTACCATTAATATAATCATTAAGGAAAGTAGTAAAGACGGACGGGGCCGACTATATGATACCCTTCACCACTTTGGATATATTCAACAGATGAATCCTAACAGACGTCGCATTTTTGAAGGATCCGTCAAATGAAATTGGATCCATAAACATGTCATTCTGCAATCTATACTAAATTTTTCATTTGGCCAGATATAAAGTTGTTTCTTACAATGGGACAAAATTATGTAAATCAATTTAAAACAAATATCAATCGGACGCCCGTTGATTATTTGAATAAATATCTGATAAACATGAGAAGTTTGATGTTCCATTTACTTAAAATCGGACGAAAAAATATATAAAAGCCATATCGATCATTTTCTTAAAATCGGCCGAAACTATATCTAGGAACTATATCTAAATCTGAACCGATTTCAACAAAACTTGTCACACTTTATGTTATATTATTTCCGGTACGTTGTGCAAAATTTTGTGCCAATCGGACTCACCTGGGGAATTTGGTGCAGAATTAATATCTAATTTCTAGGTTATATTAACTTCAAAGCGTTGGGCAAAATTTTGTGTCAATGTTGTGTAAAATCGGACGAAAATAAATATGGGAGCTATATCTAAATCTTGACCGATTTTCAGGAAAATTAACACACATCATTTTATACCTAATTCAGTACACTATTTCATGCAAATCGAAAGATATATGGGGACTTTGGTGTACCATTTACATTAAATCGGACGGAAATATATATGGGAGCTATATCTAATCCTGAACCAATTTTCAGGAAACTTAACACACATCATTATTGACCTTATTCAGTACACTATGCCAAACTTCGTGCAAATCGAAAGATATATAGGGTCGTTGGTGTACCATTTACCTTAAATCGGACGAAAATATATATGGAAACTATATCTAAATATGATCCGATTTTCACGATACTTACCGCACATTATTCTAGACTCAATTCAGTACGCTATGTAAAATTTCGAGCAAATCGAAGGATATATAGGGACTCTGGTACACCATTTACATAAAATCGGACGAAAATATATATGGGGCTATACCTAAATCTAAACCGATTTTCAGGAAACTTAACACACATCATTCTAGACCTAATTCATATTCCGTGCAAATCGAAAAATATGTAGGACTTTTGGTACACCATTTACATTAAATCGGACGAAAATATATATGGGAGCTATATCTAAATCTGAACCGATTTTCTCGAAACATAACATACATCATTCTAGACCTAATTCAGTACACTGTACAAAATTTCGTGCAGATCGAAGGATATATAGGGACTTTGGTCCACCATTTACAAGAAATCGGACGAAACTATATATGGGAGCTACATCTAAATCTGGGCTGATTTTCACAAAACTTGCAAATCTAAAGATATATAGTGACTGTGGTGCACCAATTACATGAAATCGGTCGAAACTATATATGGGAGCTATATCTAAATCTGGACAGATTTCCATGAAACTTGGCGGACATCACTCTAGGCTCAATTCAGTACGTTATGCGAAATTTCGTGAAAATCGAAAGATAGATAGGGACTTTGGTGCACCAATTACATGAAATCGGACGAAACTATATATGGGAGCTATATCTAAACATGGGCCGATTTTCACGAAACTTAACAGACATCACTCTAGGCTCAGTTCAGTACGTTATGCTAAATTTCGTGCAAATCGAAAGATATATAGGGATTTTGGACACCATTTACATGAAATCGGACGAAACTATATATGGGAGCTATATCTAAATCTGAACCGATTTTCACGAAACTTGGCAGACATCACTCTAGGCTCAATTCAGTACGTTATGCCAAATTTAATGAAAATCGAAAGATAAATAGGGACTTTGGTGCACCAATTACATGAAATCGGACGAAAATATATATGGGAGCTATATCTAAATCTGTACCGACTTCCATGAAACTTGGCGGACATCACTGTAGGCTCAATTCAGTACGTTATGCCAAATTTCGTGCAAATCTATGTATCTATATATGGGAGCTATATCTAAATCTGAACCGATTTCCATGAAACTTGGCTGACATCACTCTAGGCTCAATTCAGTACGTTATACAAAATTTCGTGCAAATCTATGTATATATAGGGACTTTGGTGCACCATTTACATGAAATCGGACGAAAATATATATGGGAGCTATATCTAAATCTGAACCGATTGTTCCCAATTTGCATATGGTTCGTCCTTGGCCAAACAAATGAGCTGTGCCAAATTTCATCCAAATCAGATTATAAATGCTACCTGTACTTTGTTTACAATGTGTCTATCTCGTTTCCTTTTGCCTGTTACAAACATATGCACAAAGACATAATACCCTGTACCACAGTGTGGTGAAGGGCATAAAAACAGCTCGATACCACAGCCCTGGCCGCAAAAACAATAGCTCTTGACGATTATTTGCAGGTAACGCCAGCTTATTTTTTATTTCTCCGGGAAATTGCCCTAAGGAATGTAAATAGTTAATTTTGCATTTGTCATAAATAAAATTTTCTTCAAAAAAATTGTTTTGCACATCTAATAATACTTACCATTCGACTTCATTTATGGATTCATTTTAGTGCTACCATCATTTGGCATTGGATTACGAAACTTATCCGTTCAAATTGGTACAGTGATTGATCCGACCAAAGCGGAATGTGGATCCATCTTCGATCTGGATCCCGTAACATTATCTTGTAACTTACCATACCTATTCACACAGTTAATAAATAATATTCGACGAGAACCATTATAGTACAACTTTCTATTTATATCTTTTGCATTTTGTATTGTCGATTATGATGGCACCTGTAATGTGGTTGCGAATAGAATGAAAGGTGATTAACAGCAGCTATAAAACTGCAATATTTCATTGACAAGTAGTCTCTGGGGGGTGATGTTTTATTATTGAACAAATACATGCAAATATATTCACGCAGGCTTATGTCATCGTGAAGCAACATTGGCTACTACAAAATATTTATTTTGTATATAAAATATTTACTTATATACAACATTTTACATTCATATATCAATGCAGCACAGTGACTCAATTTGTATAAAATCTTGTCTATAGATATTTTGGAAATATGTTAAAAATATAAAGGATACGTGGTGTTTCCCATAAAGAAATGATATTTGTAATGAGAAGGATTGAAGAAATATTGTTCGGTTTAGGGCATAATGTCTGGTCGTGCTTCGTTATTTATCTACATATATATTTTTACTTTGTATAAATAATTATTCCAGAATGTTAATTTCATATATATTTCTGGCCACTGTAAATTTAAAATGCATTACCATTTGAGACATATGATGTTGCAAATATAAATCGTGAAAAATACGCATATCACCTACAACACATTATTAGTCACATTGTCTACATATAGACGAGTATATACCACAATGTTCAAATGCCATTTATCTCTTCATATATACATATGTATGATACATTGGTATCCTTCATGGCTCTTTCTTTCGTTGCCATTGCATATTGGCATTCATATTTTGTCACAAATCCATTACACATTCTTTAATGCTACAAAATTGTCATAAATATCAGAACGTTTAATGGAAGACACACAAACGTTGCACGTTTAAAAAACATTTTATTATCGGAAAAGCGTTAAAAAAATTGAATTTATTGACTTTATTTATTTGTTATTTGTAATAAAATTTATTTCATTGTCTGTATGCATAAATGTGACTGTTAATGGCAGAGCGTGACAACGGTGTCATCAAAGTCATAAAAACTTAATACAGATCATTTAAGAGTGTTACGAATCATTAGATTATATACATTAGTTAAATTCAAATCATGAATGGTACACTATTTAATATTATATAATGAAAGTACAAGTACAGAAGGCTAATACTCGTCATGCAAACAATAGTCATGTAGTCTTTTTTATTGAAATTAATGAAAATCTTTACAGGTTTAGTTTGTCCGTCTCAATCTGTTGTTGAAGAGTGATTGTTGTAATCGCTTAGGACGAATATAAATCTCATGGTGTCCATCCCGAAATTTTGTATTTTATTAATCAGTTCAGATTTTATGCATATTGGTCATAAAAATAATGGGTTATTGCAAAAGTTTTATTTTAAGATGTGATATACTTTCCGAATCAAATGAACACACAATAACTAATTTAGAGCGAAGTCAATAATCCTAGTTCATACGAGAGAGTCATGTACTCTTTCTAACACCGTTGGAATTTTCGGATTCCGATGTTCCAGTGAGGAATTATCATGCCCGCCATCAAAAATAAGGACTTTTCTTTAATTACAAAAAACAACAACAAAACAATAACAAACATTTTTTGTACATTATTTTTCTTCTCTTTTAAATCTTCAAATATATATGTGCAAAGTTACAAACCTTAACAAGCATTGGTATTGATTTACCAGCCCATTGAAAATCTTGAAAAATTAAAATCGAGAATGCGTGGGGTTCCCTTAAGGGGGCCCCCCATTCTCTGGGTCAAAAATTTTGTTGATATTATTCGAATCTACACTAATTAAAGAATGTCCCTACAAAATTTCAAATGAAAATCTCTCTTCAAGATATAGCCGATTTATTGTGTCAGCATCAAGTGACGGCTGAAGGGTTTCTCAAACTTTAAACGCGTTTTTCTTTAAACATTTTTTTGCGAATTAATTATTATTGAAGTCTGTTTACGTTGGGAAAACTACCCCAATTTCTATGTCTACTCTATTTTAGTTATTATACCCTACACAACTATGATGTCAGGGTATTATAGCTTTGTGCAGCCCCAAGAGTTTGTTACGCCGCGAAATATTGGTCCTAGACCCACCTTTAAGTATACCGATCGTCATATCTCGACTAGCTGAGTAGATCTAGACATGTGTGTCCGTCCGTCCGTCTGCCCATTATAATTTGTAAACACGATACAGGCTACAGTTATGGACCAATCTTCACGAAATTTTGTATGTAGGATGGGTTCTGGCCAATGAAGACCCCTATTGTTTTTAGTAAAGGTCGGTTAATATTTAGAGAATGAAATGGACCAAATACTTAATTTTTGTCCGTTTTTTTGGTCGCTCCAGAGGCCGCAATTATTGTCCTAAATTTTACATGGATAAGGGGGTCGGGCCAAAGAATAAGCATGCCTGTTTTGATAAGGATTGTTCAATATTTAGCGGGTCAAATGGACCCTGACTTTTGTGTCAAATATTACAAAATTTGTATTCTGTGGCGTTTATATTTTCTCCTGAAGGACATAGGTCAGAAAATTTGATAGTATATCCAAGAGAAGTGTTTGACCTTTAAATTGATACCAATTACAATCAGATATGGGAGTTACCCGTAAATATGTACAAGTACTTATGTATTCATATAATATTTAGTAATCAATTACCAAATTTTCAATGAGGATCAAGGAATGGTAAAGGGCAACTCCTATTATTTTCGGTGATGATCAGATAATAATTTTGGGATGAACTGGACAGAAAACTTATTTTTTGTGTTTTTTCCAGTCGATCTATAGGCCACGATTACCCACTGTGAAGGGAATATGGACAAATAATAAGTATATATAATAAGTAATATTCGGAAAATATGTCAGTGTAAGGAAGAGGTGATGTCGACCTGTAATCGGGCAAGAGGGTGAAACTATCACGAAATATGGCCCAGGCTCGGAAAAAAAAATCCGAAGAAAGTTAGAGTTTCGTGGTAGTTGTGCAGGGTATCGTATGGTCGGCCCCGTCCTACTATACTGCTCTGGTTATTTCGTTAATTAAAGAAATATTCAATTTGAAGTTATCGGCAATTGTCGGCATTTTTGTCCCAAAATAGTTACAGATGTTCCCTATAGATAATATCTATCCTTCCAATAAAACTTTATTAATAGGTTATCGTTTTGACACATATGGAACGCTGAAAACTGATAGTTCCATCTTAAAAAATGTATGAGCTAGGATTATTGTTTTCGAGTTATCGTGTCCGCCATAGTAGTGTCGGTTCGAATTTTTAACTTTTTTGAAAAGAGAATGGGGGGCCCTTAAAACAAGTAAAACCAGTAAGGAAAGTAGTAAAGTCGGACGGCGTCGACTGTATAATACCCTTCACCACTTTGGGCATATTCAACATATACATCCCAACAGGCGTCGCATTTTAGAAGGAACATTGACATGAAATTGATTGAACGAAAATATGTGATCTATATTTAAAAGTTTACCGACTTAGATCAATCCATAAACATATCATTCTATAATCTATACTAAGCTCTTCATTTGGTTAGATAGAGAATGAGAAAAAATTATGTAAATCGATTTAAAGCAAATCTTATTCGGACACTCGTTGATTATTTGAAACCCAATTAACATGAAGTCGGTCGAATATATGGACTATGTCTGCTTTTCTACAAAGAGCAATTACGTCAGCCTATACTCAAGTTTGTACGTTGTGCAAAATTTCTCGTCAATATGAAAATGAGGAGATGGGGGCAACACTTACTTAAAATCGGTTGAAAATATTAATGGAAGCAATATCTAACCCGATTTCATCAAAACTTGTCACACGTTAGTTTATACTAATTTCACCACGTTTTGTATATATCGGCCATATTTTGGGCCCTTTGTGCATCATTTACTTAAAATCGGAGTAAAACATAATAAGAGCTGTATCCAAATCTGATTTGAACAAAACTTGTCACACGTTAGTAACTTCGGTACGTTGTGCACAATTTTGTGTCTATCGGTCATATTTTGGGACCTTGGTACTTCATTTATTTAAAATCGAAAGAAAATATATATAGGTCCTATATCTAAATCAGATCAGATTCCAACGTTGTTCACACGTTTGTGCCAATCGGCCTAACATTGGGCCTTTCCTGCACCATTAACTTAAAATTGGACGAAACTATATATGGGAGCTATATGTAAATCTGAACAGAATTTAATGGAACTTTCCTCACATTAGGTTATACCAAAATCTGCACGTTGTGCAATATTTTGTGTCAATCGGTTCAACTTTGGGTTTTTGGTGCACCATTTACTTAAAATCGGACGGAACTATATATGGGAGCTATATATATATATATATATACAGGGTGATATGAAAAAATGCAACCAACTTCAGACAAGCCACTCGTCCGACAGCTGTTAATTATATTGTTTACAAGCGTACAAAAGCATTTTGGTGAGGATTTTACAGAAAAAAAAGTAATCGCGATGGAATTGAAGCGTGATTTATTTATATTTGGCTGGACACCCACAAGTGGCTATCGTTAGAGCACTCCAGCATTCAGCAAATATGAAAAAAAAATTGTGTCTCGTACCATCGCTAGTTACCGTGATACTGGTAGCATAGCCCGACATCAAGGAAATGGACGGAAGAAAACAGCAATATCAGCAGAAATGGTTTGAAAAGTAAAGAAGCGACTTGATCGAAATCCGCGTCGCAGTGGCCGAATAATGGCTCGTGAGCTAAACATATCGCCTTTAAAATTCCAAAAAGTGCAAGAACTTACACCGCAACAGAAAGAAAATTGGCTCAAAGGGCTAAAGAGTTGCTTCTTTTGGTCGAAAGTGGTGATCTGCCGAATTTGGTCTTCTCCGATGAGAAAACATTCGTTGTCCAGCAGTTTGTAAACAAAAAATTATAGTTTTTACTTGAGGTCAGCTGAAAATATGCACATTCGGTTGACCACCAAAACTCAAGCTCCGGCCATGCTGATGGTGTGGGCCGCCAGCCGATAGTCGCTCTCTGCTCGTATTAATCGACCGTGGCATCAGAATACATGCCGAATATTATCGCGAAAATATTCTGGAGGGTGTATTAAAGTCTTGGGCACGCAAACATCTCACAACCAAAATCTCCGTATACAAATCCGTTGGACTATTGTGTCTCGAGTATTTTGGAAAGAAAATACGGCTAATGCCCTCAGACCGTTATACAAAAACTTAAAACGATATTGAAAATTTTTGTTAGGGAGATTTGACACCCCATGATCAAATTACAGCCAATTCGGTTAAAACATGTTCCCCAACCCCACAAAATACCGAATAAAGGTGTGCATATTTAGGGTACCATTATATGGAGATTATACAATATTAATAATTATTTAATAGAACAATTGTCTACCCGGTGAGAACCAAAACTACCACATTGATGCTGATTAGTTTGTAAAACAAGCTAAAAATCTCAAAATACGAAATATTTAGGTCCCTATAAAGTGGACCCATATTGATCATTATACCCTTCACCACACTGTGGTACTGGGTATTACGTCTTTGTGCATATGTTTGTAACAGGCAAAAAGAAACGAGATAGACACATGTTTCCTTCTGAGAATATGCATAGAATCACTCGATTTATGCATGTTCGATCGTCCGTCTGTCCATGTCAAACTGTAAACAAAGTACAGGTCGCATTTATGATCCGAATTGGATGAAATCTGGCATAAGTCACTTATTTGGCCCAAGCACGAACTTTATTGAAATTGGAAATTTTTTCGTCCGATTTTATGTAAATGGTGTGCCAAAGTCTCTATATATCTTTCGATTTGACACAGCGTACTGAATAATGTCTAGAATGAAGTGTGTGAAGTTTCGTGAAAATCGGTTTAGTTTTAGATGTAGCTCCTATATATATTTTCGTCCGATTTAATGTAAATTGTGCACCAAAGTCCCTATATTTATTTCGATTTGCACGAAATATGGCCCAGCGTAATGAGTTAGGTCTGGAATGATGCGTGTCAAGTTTCCTGAAAATCGGTTCAGGTTTAGATATAGCTTCCATATATATTATCGTCCGATTTTATGTAAATGGTGTACCAAAGACTCTATATATCTTTCGATTTGCACGAAATTTGGTACGGCGTGCTGAATAATGTCTAGAATGAAGTTTGTGAAGTTTCGTGAAAATCGGTTTGATAGAGCTTCCATATACGTTTTATATTTATTTATATTTTAAGTAAATGATGCACCAGACATACTGAAATATGCACAAGGCATACTGCAATTAGTATAAACTAACCTGTGACAAGTTTCGATGAAATCGATTCAGATTTTGATATAGATTTTATATATATTTTAGTCCGATTTTGAGAAAATAGTGCACCAAACTCCTAATGTTTATCAGATTTTTATCCAATCGGGTGTCCGATCGTTATTTGTTCTTCAAAAATGTGACGTCTATTAGGATTCATCTGTTGAATATACCCAAAAAGCAATTCTTTGAAGCAATTCTTGTATAATATTTGAATGCTCAAAAATTATCACTCCTTAATAAAAAAAAAATTGAAGGGATTTCATTCTCATAAGGAATTTCTCACACCCAGATGTAGCCTTCATATAAAAAACCCGGATCATATTATGTATTCTGAAGGTTTCAGCCGATACCTTTTATTATTTAATAAATTTAGAAATATTTAACATCCCTAAGTGAATCGTACGATTTCTATGCCAGAGTAACAAATCAATATTTAATTTTGCAATATGTAGTAAAATTTTTAATTTCATTATTTTTCATTAAACACTAATATTAATTTAACTTAAAATCTGATGTATTATCGTACACTTTTTTATTGCAATCAATAATACTATTTCTCTGAAAATATCACACATTTCCATTGATGAGTTGCCAATCGTAGCCCCATACTTCTTTACATTCCATAGAATGAATTACAATGAACTACTGAATGCATAGAAGTATCGAACATTTAATGGCTTATCGGTATCGAACACAAACACAAATAATTTTCAATGTTTATAATTTTATTCACTTTTCCAAAAATGTATATTTTGAACCTTTCACTTCGGCTATGCATCTTCGAATGAATGTAATCCAACTGGGTACTGTTTCTTATATAAGCAGCTTAGAAGAAGCGAGTAAAACCACTCTAGCCGAGTTTCAAATACAATCTGTTGCACAGACATTCTTAAGTGGCTACCTGAATTCGGTTGTGTTTGGAAAAAAATTACCCCGCGAGGGAGAAAAATCAATTGTCCATGTGGGATAATTTGAAGTAGTTGTTGTTTTTTTGTTTTTCTAAGTAGTTGACATTTGTGACACATATGACAACACTCAACATCCCCTGCAGACCGAAATTCGTGGGGAGTTTTCTTTATAGCACTGCAATAAAACAAATATGACTATTAGAAAAAAAATCAAAACGTCAATTTTGTAATTTTCAAGGTTGTTTAAGAAATTGTAAATGTTGTGTTATTCTGATTTTCCTAAATCATATTTTTAAGTATTTTAAATATTTCTGACATGCAGTGATAAAAAGGCGTGTTGGAAAATATCTAAATAATGGTTGTATGACCCACATTTCAACGTTTGTACATATGTTTGTCAAATACAGAAGGAAACAACATAGACCCCTAGTCAATTTTGAGGATAAACTATGAAACTATTTCTGGTTCGATTTAAGTATGACCACCCGTCTATCGGCCTGTCCGTATATTTTGTAAAATATTGGAGATCGCATTTATTATCTAATTGCAAGAAATTCTGCAAAAATATTACTATTCGAGACATTTTGAAATTATTGAGAATCAGTTCAGAAATGGTGCACCAATAAGTTAGGCCAATTTGTACAACATTTTGAAACAAAGTTTAGTATAGCCTACACACGTTAGGCTAAGTTTTATTGAAATAAGTTCAGATTATGATATAGTTCCCATAAATATATTCCTCCGATTTTAAGTAAATGGTGCACCAAACTCCTCATGTTTGTCAGATTGACACGAAAATTTGCATTATGTATAAAATTGAGCCTAAAATGACGTTAGTGCGTTTTTTGATGCAGATGCAGATATACGTCTGATTGATGTTAATTTTTGCAAATTGCACAGTGCTGTAGCATACCGAATATCATATTTCAAGTTTGCTTTAAATCGATTTACCTAAATATGGATTTATTATATGATTAAATATTTAGGGAATATTCAACAGGTGCATCGCAATTTAGAAGGACCAATATCATGAAATTGCGACGTCTGTTAATTAGTGAAGGGTATCATATAGTCGGCCCCATTCGACTTTACAACTTTTCTTACAGGTTGTATCTTGCCAAAACGTTTAGATCGGGTAGAAAATCGAAACGGAGCTGTTTATGCAGGTTCGCTTCTGTTGAAAGTCAACTCCTACTTCTATTGACAATAATCGGATAATATTTGGGGTATTAAATGTACAAACTTTACTTATGTTTGTTTTTTCTGGTCGCACTAAATGCCACAATTGGGACCCGAATATTGTTCTTATAATCGATTAATATTTTGTGGGTTATAATTTGCATATCACTGCATATTCAATAGAGGACAGATATGGAAGATATACTGAAAATTGCAAATATTTTATTTGGCATGTTCGACATTCAAAATATCTTCTAGCAAAAAACTCGTGTTATAAATGGAGCATCAACATGACGTGAGAAAAATAAGATTCAAATTCGGAAAATACCTTATACCAAAATACCAATTCCAAAACGGTATAGATTTGACAGCTAGTGAGAATTACAGCAAAGTCATTATAAAACGTGTCCAAAATTAAAAAAAAAAACAGTAAGGAAAGTAGTAAATTCGGACGGGGCCGACTATATGATACCCTTCAACAGATGAATCCTAACAGACGTCGCATTTTTAAAGGACCAGTAAAATGAAATTGGATCCATACACATGTCATTCTGAAACCGATATTAAATTTTTCATTTGGTCAGATATAGAAGCAAATTCATTAAATCGGACCAAAATATACATTTGGTGCGCCATTTACATTAAATCGGCCGAATATATCTATATATATATATATATATATAACAAGTGAATAAGCGTTACCTCCACCATACCTCCACCATAGATATACTGGCAGGTACTAGAAATGAAAATATAGGGAACATACCAACAAGTGGACCTATACCGACATTTCTATGTAAACAAATTTCAGAAATTTTTAATGGATAATTATACCCTCAGCCTTATGGACAATGAGGGTGTATACAATTTACACCGTGAAAATGTGCCCCATCGAAATATGTTTCTTTGGACCAAATCCGTTTCAGAAAATTTACATTTCATCCAAACTTTGCCAATCTTATTATTTCTTCCAAACTTAGTTCAAATTCGAAGATGGGGAATATCGGTCCACTCCTTCTGGTACCTCCGACACAGGGGCTAGGTTTAAGGGAACACCCCCCCCCCATTTTTCAAGATTTTCAATGGGCTGTTAAATCAATACCAAAGCTTGTTAAGGTTTGTAACTTTGCACATATATATTTGAAGATTTAAAAAGGAAGAAAAATAATTTACAAAAATTGTTTGCTGTTGTTTTTTGTAATTAAAGAAAAGTCCTTATTTTTTATGGCGGGCATGATAACTCCTCACTGGAACATCGGAATCCGAAAATTCCAACGATGTTAGAAAGAGTACATGTCTGGCTCTCGTATGAACTAGGATTATTGACTTCGCTCTAAAATTAACAAAATGGTGGATCTTTGAAAAAATATTTGTGGAAAATCGCCGATTTTTTACCAAAAATCAAGTTAAAAAATAAGGAAGAACTTCACCGATTGGGTTTATCCTAGTTCATACGATAGCTATACACTCACAGAGAAACGTGTAAAAATTTGAAATCGATTGGGTTATTAGTTTTTGAATTATCGTACCCGCCATTCACAAAAAAATGTTTAGAGAAAAACGCGTTTTAAGTTTGAGAAGCCCTTCAGCCGTCACTTGATGCTGACACAATTGACCCTCCATTGACCCCGAGAATGGAGGGGGTCCCCTTAAATACGGGTTATAGTTCATATATAGTTCATTATCGAACCTTACGTTCTAGTTTTTTATTTCGATATCCTCCACAGGTGATACCCTTACCCTTATGTGGGCGCTACCCGAAAAATTGGACCTATATTTATAATTTTTGGTAGAGATATTTGGCACCCAATAGGAACCAAATGTACCAAATTTCATCGAAATCGGTTGAAAAACGCGCTCAAGAACCCCAAAATATCGACATTTGGGGGGTACCCTTATATGGGGGCTATCCGAAAAAATTGACCTATATTCATATTTTTTTGTTGAGACATTGATTACCCAATAAGAACCCAATGTACCAAATTTCAGCGAATTTGGTTGAAAAACGCGCTCAAGAACCCCAAAATACGGAACATATGGGGGGTACCCTTATGCCTAAACGTGGACCGATATATCCCATCTTCGAACTGCCTGCAGAAAAAAAACGACTCTATGCAAAATTTTGGCGCTCTATCTCAATTCGTTTAGACGCTAGAGTGATTACAACAGACAGACAGACGGACATGGCTAGATCGTCATAGAATTTTACGCTGATCAAGAATATATATACTTTATCCGACCCTATAAAGTGATGATTATTTCGATGAGTTACAAACGGAAAACCAGAGAAACCGACAAAAATTTAGTATTTGGTCCATTTCATCCCCTAAATATTAACCAATCTTTCCCAAAAACAATAGGGGTCTTCATTGGCCAGAACCCATTCTACATTCAAAATTTCGTGAAGATTGGTCCATAACTGTGGCCTGTATCGTGTTTACAAATTATAATGGACAGACGGACGGACGGACACACATGTCTAGATCTCAGCTAGTCGAGATTTGACGATCGGTATACTTAAAGGTGGGTCTAGGACCAATATTTCGCGGCGTTACAAACTTTTGGGGCTGCACAAAGCTATAATACCCTGACAACATAGTTGTGAAGGGTATAAAAATGAATTGCTGTTCGTTAGTCTCGCTAAAACTCGAGAACGGCTGAACGTATTTTTCATATCTTAGTCTTAAAATGTTCGTGGAGCTTCAGGGAATGTTTAGAAGGTGAGAAAAAAATCGAAAACCGCGAAAAATTTGCAAAAAAAATATTATGAAGAATATTTGCATTTCCACGGATTTAGTATCGAAATATTATGATTGCACCACATCGTAGTTGTTATTTTGAGATATTTTGGGCGAAAATTGGTAGCGTATCAATCTTTTAAGCCTTCATTTGTCAATTATTGAAAATTTTGAAAGTATTTTTTTTTTTCAATTGGATTGACATTGTATTGAAAAAGTTTTTGTTTGAATTCAAAAAATAATTGAGAAGTATCATTGAATGTACACGTTTTCCATAGAATGCCCGTACATTTGGGGAAAATGCAAGGATGAAAATCAGAATACATCCGGAATAGAGTTCTTGTTCTAAGATCCCTGCCCAAGAATATTTTTTTAAAATAATAAAAATAGTTCCATAGGGCCATTTTATTCCTTAAAGTACCTAAAATGTTGCTATGCCTCGGGAAATCAGGTGGCACCATTTTATGGTGGTTATTTGCCTATTCGTTGGTTAGTATCTTTGAACTAATCACCGCATATATCCGATACCAATAATGTGTATCCCAGAGAAAACTAATATATGTACTATGATATTTTCGGTGCAAAATTTCATATCATTAAGTTCATATCAAAAAAAACATGATGTTACCTATTCGTATTGAACCCCCGTGACTATAAAATTACAAATACCTCAATATGTCAACTACCGATAAATTAAATTAGGAGATCTAATAACATGTAAATATGTTGTTAAGATCGAACTTTTCATATGTATATTCCTTAAATCTGTCGGGACATTTATATGGGTACAATGTTACAACACTATTAGGTTCAAAATTATAGACACTCTGATTGGAAAAAGGGGGTAAGAACTTCAACATGCCGAAAAGTAAACGGGAAATATTTATGGCTCCCTTTTAATACGTTAGGCCAAATCTATGAGAAAATTCGGTCAAAGCCTTTACAATTCCGAAAATGGAGTATGTAGGATCTTGGGCCTAAATTGAAATGTTTCCTCAAAAATGTGTGTTACCCTTCAATATCGCGTTATGGTATATTACAGCTACTACAATGGGAATGGATATATATATATATATATTAATTTTTGGAAGGAAGATTTGGAAGATTTGACACTGCATGAGAAAATACCAAACAATGGGGGATGCCAATGGGGGATGTCATTATATTGATAATTTTTGGTAAAGAGGTTTTGATCATCCATTGGGAAAAATTGAATTATAACCGAAAGTCTAACTTATATGTGCATTTTAATTTTTTTTACGAATTCAATAATTTGTAACCTAATATCCACCGAATCTTTAGATGACAAAAATAGCAACATGACTCACTCATTAACATCAAAATATTACAAGAATCTGTACAATCCACCTTATGGTGGAGGGTATATACAAACCTAAAATTCCGAAAATTATACATCAACAATATTGCTAGGCAAGACAACGATTTCCGGGCCCGCTAGTATATCTATATATATAAACCAGTGAGCGGAGCAGTATAGTCGGACGGGGCCGACCATACGATACCCTACACAACTACCACGGAACTCAAATTTTCTGCGGATTTTTATTCCGAGCCTGGGCAATATTTAGTGATATTTGCACCTTCTTGCCCGATTAGAGATAAACAGCACCTCTTCCTCACACATACATATTTTCCGAATATTACGAGTATTCAGTACAGCTATTGTCCAGATTTTCTTTCACCGTGGGTTGTATTGTGATGTTCGGCTTTCATTTGTGGCCTATAGATCGACTCGAAAATAACACAAAAAAGTAAGTTTTCGGTCCACTACACTCCAAAATTATTATCTGATATTCACCGAAAATTATAGGCGTTGTCCTTGACCATAACTGGAACCTCATGGAACAATTCAAAGCGATCAGCGCTATAGTTCCGCTCTCTAGAGTGATAATGGGTTATTAAATAATATACGAATACGGAGATACCTGTAAATATTTAGGTGTAACTCCCACATCCGGGAACATACAACAACATAATTGGTATTAATTTAAAGGTCAACCACTCCTCTATGATAAAATATCAACTTCTCGGGTCTATGTCCTTCAGGAGTAAATATATACGCTATAGAATACAAATTTTGTCATTTTTCACACAAAAGTCAGGGTCCATTTGACCCGCTAAATATTGACCTATCTTTATCAAAACAGGCATGCTTATTCTTTGGCCCGATCCACTTCTCCATGCAAAATTTCACGATGTTCGGGGCATTATTGCGGCCTCTGGAGCGACCAGAAAAACCGACAAAAATTTAGTATTTGGTCCATTTCATCCCCTAAATATTAACCGATCTTTCCCAAAAACAATAGGGGTCTTCATTGGCCAGAACCCATTCTACATGCAAAATTTCGTGAAGATTGGTTCATAACTGTGGCCTGTATCGTGTTTACAAAGTATAATGGACAGACGGACGGACACACATGTCTAGATCGACTCAGTTAGTCGAGATATGACGATCGGTATACTTAAAGGTGGGTCTAGGACCAATATTTCGCGGCGTTACAAACTTTTGGGGCTGCACAAAGCTATAATACCCCGACAACATAGTTGTGTAGGGTATAAAGAGTTGCGTTATAAGTGACTGACTGATCATCAACGCCCAGACGAAACGGCTAAAGCTGGAAACTTGAAATTTGGCATGTAGGTTGGGTTTGGTGGGGAGGCGTGTGATAATTTGTACTAAAAGGTACTAAAAACTGTATTACGCGGTAACGGTTAGATGTAGAACTTTGAAATTTGGCACGTAGCTTTGTCTAGGACGAGCGAAGTGGAAAGTGTGAAAAAATTTTGGAATTTAGTACTAAGAGGTACTAAAAAGTACTAAATATTATATTTGAATGGAATCGGTAGAGATAAATATCTGAAATATGGTATGTAGCTTAAGCTATTATAAATAGAATTATATGCAAAACTATTTTTTTTTAATATTAGTACTAAAATGTTCTAAAAAGTACTAAAATTGTATTACGCCGGAACGGTTTGAAGTAGAACTCTGAAATTTGGTATGCAGCTTTGTCAATGACAAGCGAATCATAATGGGTGAACACATTTTGGAAATTAGTACTAAAGGTACTTAAAAGTACTAAATATTATACTACGATAGAACAGGTTGGGATAAATATCTGAAATTTGGTATGTAACTTAAGCTATTACAAATATAATGATGGAATGATGGAAAATTTTGGAAATTAGTACTAAAGATACTAAAAAGTACTAAATATTATACTACGGTGGAACAGGTCGGACCTTAAGTTATTACAAATAGAATACTATTCATAACACTTTTTTGGAAATTAGTACTAAAGTGATGCAAAAAGTACTAAATAATAAAATACAATGAAACTGATAGAAATATGAAATTTAGTACGTTGCTTACTCTATTGCAAAAAGATTGCTATGCATAATGCTATATAGTTATAAATCTGAAACGCGGTACATAGATATTGCTACTATGCTATACAGTAATATATTTTTGAAATCAGTACTAAAATGGTACAAAATATTCAATTATAATGGAAAAGTTACAGATTGAAGTCTGAAATTTAGTATGTAGCTTAACTATTACAAATTGAGCGATAGTACAAATAAGAAGTTTGGTTTATTGGAAATTCATTCTAAATGGCACTAACATAGTTTGGTATATTATAAACAAATAGAATACGAACGGAATACAAGTACTAAATATTGTGTACGGCAGAACGGATAAAGATAGGAACCTGTCATTAAATAATTATCTGGAACTATGACAAAAACATTTATAAATAAATAATTTGCAGAAATAAATTCTAAGATGTACTAAAAAGTACAAAACATTGTAAACGGCGGTACGGGTGGATATAGAATTTGGTTACAAGGTTTTTTCCCCATTCTGCTTGACATTTGTACTAAATATTGTGGTGGAGTCTTGAAATTTTGTATGTATCGCCCATGTGGTGCATTTCGAGTTTGCTCTAATGTGAAACATTTTCCCAAATTTGGTGTGCTCCATTCCGAATTCCCAAAAAAATATTGGGAATATAATTCGAGCACATATAGCCTTGTGGATTGAAAACGAAATGAAATCGTACATGTTTTTCTGAGTACGTACAAGTTGAAAAAGAACGCTGAAGTAATATTTAACGTGTTTTTACAATATTTATTTAAAAAATACAGTATTTACATTAGTTTTTATAGTAAAATTAAAGAAAATAAAAAAGGGCTCCTTTTTTCACAGAGAGGGCGTAACATTTTTGAGATCAATCTGGCAACTCAACCACCATATGATCAAAATAAAAATAGAATCTATAAAAATCTACTTTTAAGATTTCCAATAGTCCTTTTATTATTGCTTATGGCAGATGTGTGCACTTTATTATATCGATGTTGACAAGATCCGTCATCAAAAATGTTTCTAAAGCGTAACCAATGTCTCTTAGAAGCCAACTATTTTGCATACCATTTCCTCTTTTGTTAATGCTGCCAAGCGGCACTCATATTCAAATAAATGCATCATGGCGGGATCCTGCTCTGCAGCTGTCCACAGCTTGCACACACTTTGTCTTTCAGGACTTTCATTACTCTCCACAATATTTTACACATTGTTGTGCGATCAACACTTATATTTAAATAATTTGCCACTACCCTCTGAAACCCACCAACAGCCAGAAATCTTAAGGTAGCTACTAACTGCAGGCTTTCGGGAATGGTACCTTTGTGTATGAATGGGCCAACTTCTCTCAAAATATCCATAAATGCTTATTTTAACACGTTCCAGTATCATTAGACTTTTTCTGGTAGAAACCAGTGCAATTAATAAGCCAGCAGGCATATTTCTTCTTAATTTTGTTGTTAAACAAATTGAAAATTCCAATGATACATATGTTTTTTTATTGAACACATTTCGTAACATATTGAACACAGCTATGCTATCGAGCCGCACTTTCGCTCGAAATTGAGCACACCATTTTGCACAACATGTGAATTTAAAAAAGTATGGGAATTCAAAAACTCTCGGAACATGTCCCATGGGCGTATATTTCGTATTTCGTAGCAAAAAGTATCTACTAAATAGGAAAGGTTAGAGACAGATATCCGCATTTTAGTATTTGGCAATTTAAAATGTTTTATGGAAACATTTTTCGAACATTTTTACTAAAAATTACTGAAGTTATATGAAATATAGTTTCCAATCCCATATGTATATATGTAATGAATAATGGGCTGGACCTTTATGTACAAATATCGACAATTTTTTTCCATTGAGGATTTTTAACACGTAACGCTCCAGAAATACTACATTTCTGCTATTTTAATGGAAATATTTCCTATAAAGGCAGGTCTCTTCATACTAAAGGATGCGCTGTGCAAAATACAAATTCGTACTATAAGGGTACACAAGTTCTAAAACGTACTACATATTTTAGCATTAGTATTAAATTACCGAAAGTAACAAAAAAGTTAAAAAACGTATTATGGTAATATTTGCATTGGTTCAACGGGAGGATCGAGAACATAGTACGCTTTAAGAAAATATGAAAATAAGTATGTTGTACTCGATTTAGTATAATAAAAGCATCAACGTTTCTGTTGGAAAGAATCGCGAAGTAAAATCTGAGATTCATTTTAAAAAATTGAAGAAGTAAAACCTATAATTAAAATGTTTCAAATGTATACTTAATCCAAAAGTATATTGTGTAGCTAAATTTATGTTTATTTATTTTAACTATAAAAAGATTCGCTAACAACGTAGCGGGCCTATGCTAGTATATATATATATATATATAGAGACTTTGGTGCACCATTTATATTAAATCGGATGAAGATCATTCTGGACCTAATTCATTACGCCGTGCCAAATTTCGTGCAAATCGAAACATATATAGGGACAGTGGTACACCATTTACATTAAATCGGACGAATATATATATATGGGAGCTGTATCTAAATCTGGACAGATTTTCAGGAAACTTAACACACATCATTCTAGACCTAATTCATTACGCTGTACCAAATTCCATGCAAATCGAGAGATATATAGGGACTTTGGTACACCACTTACATTAAATCGGAGGAATATATATGAGGCTATATCTAAATCTGAACCGATTTTTCCGAATTTCAATAGGGTTCGTCCTTGGACCAAATAAGTGACCTATGCCAAATTTCATCCAATTCGGATATTAAATGCGACCTGTACTTTGTTTACAATTTAACATGGACAGACGGACGGACGGACGGACATGAATAAATGGACTTAAAAAGTGAGCATATTCTCAAAAGGAAACATGTGTCTATCTCGTTTCCTTTTGGCTGTTACAAACATATGCACAAAGACATAATACCCTGTACCACAGTGTGGTGAAGGGTATAAAAAAACAGTAAGGAAAGTTCAAAAGTCGGACGGAGCTGACTATATGATACCCTTCACCACTGTTGGTAAATACAATATACACAATATCATGTATACATGACGAAATTAAATGTGCGGACTACATAGATATTTACACTAAACAACCTACACGCATACAGTTCTGAAATCTATGAAAAATTACATGTCAATGGTGCGGACTTGATTTCTTTGGTGCACCATTTACATAAAATCGCAAGAAAATATATATGGGAGCTATATCTATCTCGTAACCGAAGCTTAGCACACATCATTCTAGACTAAATTAAGTACGCTTTGCCAAATTTCGTGCAAATCGCGAGATATTTATGGAGTTTGGTACTTCATTTACATTAAATCGAACGAAAATATATAAAAATGGGAGCTATATCTAAATCTGAACCGGTCTTCACGAAACACAACACACATCATTCTAGACTTAATTCAGTACCCTTTACTAAATTTCGTGCAAATCGCAAGATATAAGAACTTTAGTGCTACATTTACATTAAATGGGACGAAAATATAAATGAGATCTATATCTGAAGCGATTTTCCCCATTTTAATAGGGTTCGTCCTTGGACCAAAACCAATAAGCTGTGCCAAATATCATCTAATTCAGTTGATAAATGCTATCTGTACTTTGTTTACAATTTAACATAGACAGACAGACGGGCATGCGTAAATTGATTCAGAAAATGAGTCTATGCATATTCTCAGAAGGAACCATGTGTCCATCTCGTGTCTTTTTGCCTGTAACAAACATATGCACAAAGACATAATACCCTGTACCACAGTGTGGTGAAGGGTATACAAATCCTAGGAATGCTAGTGCAAATTTTCAGAGCTATATCTTCAATATTGCGATTTCTATAGTGAATTCAACAGACGTGCATACAAATAGTTGAAAACGCATAAATCGATATAGAATTTCTTGTGAACAACGTGCAGGTCGCATTTATGATCCAAACGATGTGATATGTGGCACAGCACTGTTACTTGACCCAAGAATGATCCCTATTAAAATTGGAGAAAATCTTTTCAGATTTGAATATATAAATAGATATGTATTAGGTTGGGGAAAAAGAAATCCATTATGAAAATCGGAGAAATTATCGAAGTTGATCGGCATGTTAGCAGTCGTAACATCGCCCAGGAGCTAAGATTCGACCATAAAGCTGTTTTAAATCATGTTTGGGTGCCACACCAATTAACAGTAAGAGG
>NW_026880694.1:0-31660 GCF_032173495.1 Musca vetustissima | reverse complement strand
GAAACAAAAGAAGAGTGAGAATGCCTGCCTGTGGGAAAGAGTATACAAATTAACTATGATGTATGCATGCATAGTGTAGATGACAATGGCATTCTACATAGATGGATATATGTATATTTGTATGCTTGTCATGGAGGCAAACAGACAGACAGCCAAACAATCAGTAAGACAGACAGACAGATAGACAAACGATATGTATGTAAGTTATGCGGTATATGTTGGTATGTATACAACAACAACAGCTTTTATTTGTTATTTTGGGCGAGCCCCATTTAAGTTTCAGATCATCGTGAAGATCTTTATTTTTTTTAACAGCTTACAGATTGTCTTTAAGCATGTTTGGGTGTATGTTTGTATGTATATATTGAGAGTGTTTGATTGACACATTATTAGGAAAAAATGTTTGTATCTACGTTTGGTATGCTTATAGGAATATATAAGATTTCATTCATATGTCTGTCTGTCTATCCACGACATGGATGGTGGTAGCGATGATGAAGATGAACATTGAACCACAGTGGAACAAAGAGAAAAATTATTTGTAAAAAAAGTGTTTTCGATTTTCTCTCTTCGCTTACCGCTTCGATAAGATAAAGCTCTAAAAATATACGTAAACGAAGAAGAGAATGTGTGTGTGTGCGACCGCAAGAAAATATGAAGGTTTTATTTTATTTGCAGCTGCATTGGAGGTAAGGAGGTTTAATTAGTTTTATATTGTTGTTTTGTTTTTGGCTATAGGGGAGAAATTGTTTTTTTTCTTTTTTTGAGGAAGAAGATAAGCAAAAAATTTTGATAGAAATCTTGTTAGGCTCTATTTTTGGAGAAGGTAATTAAAAGATATTGAAAACTGGTGTTGTGAAGAAATCTATGTAGGTGGTAAATGAAATTATGACTAATATTAGGTCTCTGTCAAAAATGTTGCATGACAGCTGAAAGACGATGACTTTGTTTCCGTTTTTTCGTTGGGCGCCAAATTAAAATATTTAAAAATTTTACACTTTTTATGTTAAAATTTATCCACCGAACAAGAATCAAATTAGCTGGTTGCAAACATGGGTAATTCAGACTCTAATGGGTGGTATTCTGTCACAGTTTCTAATCGGGCGCCAGAAAGGATGTATCCAAAAATTGCGTTGCAAAGAAATCTATGAAGGTGGTAAATAAAATAAAATGTTGGTCAATAATAGGTATCTGTCAAAAATGTTACAATAGAGCTGAAATGCGAGGACTTTGTTGCGCTCTTTTAGTTGGGCGCCAAAATAAAATGTTTACAAATTCAACCCTTTTTTTAATTTTTTCCAACGAATTATAATCGAATTCGTTGGGTAGAAAAAGGTTCAGGTTCAGACTATCATGGGTAGTATTTATAATTAATTTCTAATCGGGAGCCAGAAAGGAAGTATCAAATCAATTGTGCTGTGAAGAAAGTATGAAGGAAACATAAAAAATTATGGCTAATAGTAGGTCTCTGTCAGAAATGTAGCAAAAAGACAAACAATCCACATTAAGAAAATGATTGTAATTTTTTAGTTGGGCGCCAAAATAAAGTTTTTTTTATAAATTCGTACTAGAATTAGTCTTCGTGCTAGAATAGGTCTCTGTCAAAAATGTTGCAATAGCGCTGAAAGACGATCCTTTAAGGGTTAATTTTTTCTATAAATTTAAACCTTAAAATTCGTACTATAATGGTTTGAATTCAGTCATAACCTCTAATCTAGTCGGCTTAAGGAACAAATATTCTTTCACAAACCAGCTAAGTAAGTCTAATTTAATGTTGGGCGCCAAATAAAGGAAATTCTTAGATGTGTGAGCTGAAACCTACCATAATATTGCCGGCTTGACTCTAGTCCAAAAGGCTGATTAGTTCCTAAACCCAAAATTATTTGTCCAAAATTTAATGTATTTAATCCGTTGAGAGTTTTTTAGTTGGGCGCCAAATATTCTTTAACCGAAAATATATTGTCCGAATTATTTTCAAAGGGATTCCGAGACGTCAAACGATTTCAATAGCCACCAACTTTTCCTGCTTAAATGGAATTGATTTATTTGGGCGCCAAAAGACCGAGTTGGCTTGGAATTCTAATGGTCTGAAAACAAAGGTCAGTCATTAGTTTTAAGTCCTGGTAGCTCATACCTAAACCAAGGAATGTATTAAATTCTTCAAGTGTTTTTAATTGGGCGCCAAATGGACCAACTTGTCTTGGATTGGGAGCCATACCATATTATTTATCCGATTGAGAATCGTCGAAACGACTGATTCCTTCGAAACCGAAAACAGTTGGGCGCCAAATATCCAATTAACCGTAAATATATTGTTCTGATTTTAAGCTATCCAAATTATTTTAAACGAGATTCCAAATTTTCTCACATCAAGACTTCAAACGATTTTAATAGCCACCATATTTTCCACTTTAAATTGAAGTGCTTTAGTTGGGCGCCAAATGACTCGGAATTCTAATTGTCTGAAAACAAAGGTCTGAATGACATTAGTTGGAAGTTCCAGTAGCTCACACCTAAACCTGTGTTTTTATTTTCTTCCAGTGTTTTTTTTTTTTTTTTAATTGGGCGCCAAATGTACCAAGTTGTCTTCGGTTGGATGCAATCACATTATTTACCGGACTGGCACTTGTCGAAACGACTGAGTTCTAGTAAGTCACATTTAATACAAGAAATGTATTTAGTGTTTCTAGTTGGGCGCCAAATGGACCAAGTGATCTTGAATATATATTTTTATTGTGCGCAATTACCTAATTCCCGAAGAGACTATAAAGAACTGTCTTCTTCTAGTGAAAGTGGTTTTAATTTATCAAGCCCATTTAGTTGGACGCCAAAATGTCTGGTTGGATGGTTTATTAAAATTATAATGCCCTGAGAATAAAAAAAAATTGGAAATCATTTCCTTCATCGATTATGTTTACTTGAAACTCCAAACGACCGAATTAACCGGAAATAGTTATTTGAATTATGTTCAAACTTCCATCACCATATTTTTAAGGTCATGGATCATTATAATATTTAGTTGGGCGCCAAAATTAAATATAAGTAGGGAAATTTGATTTAATTAGGTTGGGCGCCAAAAAATAAAATTGGTTGTGATTGTTATTGAAACACATTAGACGTAAGCAGAAACATATTTAGTCCAAAGTACTGACAGATCATCTGAAAAACAAGTAATTTATATAATTTCTCCAGTAAATGTAATTGGACGCCAATTGAGTTATGTAGAGTTGGTGAGTCTAATTCCTGAAGCGGTTGGAATTTTTTCGGTTTGTTCCGCAAAAGGAAAGAGTTCATTCATTTAGTCCATAGTTCCTTTTAGTTCAATTGTTTAGTACACGATTGAATCAAAAGAGCCGAAATAAGCGATCTTTTCAGAAACAGTCGGTAGGCTTTTTAAGGAGAAAAAAACTATATTTATATCAATTCTGTTTTAACAAAACGCATTATTTAAATTGCCAATTCAGAACTGCCAACTTAACAAACAACCTTGTTTTTCCTAATTTTCTAATAAAATTATATTTTTCCATATTCCACTTACCGACAATGAACTCCTGCCACCATTATTTTTATTTGTACGATCTTCCAAAATATTCCGTTTCGCCTTGCTGGAGATGTCACTCAATTGTGTTTCGGTGCTGACACTTATCGAACGCTGCAACGGTGTGATTTTGGCACGTTTTACATTAAATGAACAACGTAAAAATCGACCCAAATCAGAGGCAGAACTGTGGCTCATTCTTGGTGGAGTTATTTTAAACGATGGTAGGAGAGGTGGTTGTAATTCTATCGATGATGTTGAATCACTGGAACTATTTAAATTGTGAGCCATTAATTCAATTGCCTCTTCAGGCGCGGCATCATCATCAAGAGATTCACAAGATTTCAAAGATTTGCAACCCATATTTTGAAGTAAGAAGGAGTTTGAATGATGCGATGTTTCACTAAAATTGTGGGGATAATAGGGTAAATCAAAATGCTCCTCTTGTTCTTCAGATGGCCATAGATTTTTCTTGTGATTTCTTAAAATCGGTACTTCTAAAGATGATAATTCAGGGGAATGTATTAGACTTCTAGATGCTGAACAATTTCCGGATATTATCTGATCATTTATGGGTAAATTGTAGTGGAGATTTTCCTCGGAATTTATTGATTTTTTCGGTGTTGATATGTTACTTCTGTCGTAGAATTGTAATGCCTCAAATTCTTGTACAAATCTCAATAATGCTTCACGATCTATTTCACGAAAATCTCCGTTTTGTTGTGGATTTTCTATATCTTTCGCTCGTGTGTTGGTTGGTATATATTTCACCTCAAAACTGGATTCAAAATTACTAGAATCATTTAGATAGGCAATAGACGGATGAAATGGATGTAGCAACATGTTGATGTGGTTTTGTGTATGACCTTATGTGGATATGGTATAAATGTGTGATGAGATGATGATGAGGATGGTTTCTAGGGGTTTGTGGTAATGAACTAAAATCGAAACAAACAAATGATAAAAATGATATTATTAGTTAAGTATGAGTAATATATAATGAGATGTATTAGTAATAATATAATTTTTTATAAAAAAATGTTTTCAAAACTAAAAAATATTTATTTTATTATTAAAATGAGAAAAAAGTGAATTTTTGTCGAATTTTCGTTATAATTCGATCGATCAGCTGATTGGTTGGTTCAATGCTTTTTTGTTTATATCTGTCTATCAGCTGATTGAATTTTGAATCAGTCCATTTATAGAGACCTTAAAATATTCGCTATGTTCACATATCCCACAACATTACGAAACATTATTATTATCTAAGTGGTTTTTTGTTTGAATCCGTCGATCAGCTGATGTACTTCAAATTGTAGATTGTTCATTGTTTTAATGCATTTGCATAGCTGAGTTGATCAAAGTCAATTTATAGAGCCCTAAACATATTAGCTGAGGTTATGTTCACATATCCCACAACATTATGAAAAATTATGATTTTCTCATTGTTTTTTGTTTTAATCCGCCGATCAGCTGATGTACTCACAATTTTAGATTGTTAATTTTTTAATTAGCTGAGGTTATGTTCACATATCCCACAACATTACGAAACATTATGAATTTCTCAATGTTTTATGTTTTAATCCGCCGTTCAGCTGATGTACTCACAATTTTAGTACATAAGGTCCTTCTGTTTGCACAAGGTTTTTAAGTTTAATAATTCGACCAGCTGATTTGCTTAAAGACCGTTTATAGAATCTTAAGGTTATGTTTATAAATTCCATGGTACTATGAACAATTATAATTTGCTCAGTTTTTGATTTAATTTCGTTGATTTAATTAGTGAAAGTCTTTTTATTTTAATCAGTAACTTTCTGTTGCTTATTTACTATGCTATCAGCTGATTTGCTCAAAGTCCACTTATAGATCATCAAAAATATTGTCTATGATTATGTTTACATACCATAAATGAAATTGCAAACATCACACTCTAACAAAATATTTGTTGTCAGATTTTAGTTGTAATCCGTCAATGGCTGATAAGCGATCAGCTGATTTGCTTAAAAACCACTTATAGATCCCTAAACATGTAACCTAAGGTTATGTTTACATATGATTTGATTTGCGAAAGTCTTTTTATTTTAATCATTTATAGATCTTCAAAAATATATTCTAAGGTTATGTTTACATACCATAAATGAAATTACAAACATCATACACTAAAAATATATTTGTTGTCAGATTTTAGTTGTAATTGATGAGCGATCAGCTGATTGGCTTAAATTCCATTTATAGGACCCTAAACATATAACCTAAGTTTATGTTTACATGTCATAAATACTGGTTTTCATACAAGGTCAATTTATTATGCCATCCGGGAAGATCAGCTGTTTCTCAAGTTTATTGTCAAAATTTATTATTGTGAATTGGCTTCATATTATGAAAACTTATGCGGTGTACACACTAGAATTTTTGCCCAAATTTTGCTTGTTTGATAGTGTGGCCTCACATGTTTGTCATTCATCAGACAACCACAAACATATTTATGGTTGTTGGACAGTCAGTAATCGATAAAAAAGTTGACAGTCAAAAATGATAGTGTGTACACCGCTTTAGTCCAAGGCATATTAATAAGGTCATCCATGGAGACCAACTGGATATCAGCTGCTTCTTAAGTTTACTGTCAAAATCCATTATTGTGACTTGACTTCCACCATGCAAACGTATAAAAAGTCTAAATTTTGACATTAGACTTGAGAATTAACAGCTACCTTTTGGCTAGCTAGGTGACCATATTATTAGATCATGACATAGGCCCTCTTACCAATTTATTTATTTATTTTTTTTTTTTTTTGACAAAAATCGATTGCTACACAAATGTCATTTATCAGCTGATCTATCCCTGTCCGTTCTCGTATTGAAGAAAACGCATAAAACATTGGAAATTTATAAAGGATAAATCGAAAATAATTTCGATTAGAGGATTCTTACAGTTCCTACAAAAGAGCATTTGTTATGGTATACTTATACTAGCATTTGATTTATAGCATTTATTAAAATAAATGATTAAATTAATAAATTTATAAAGGGCAAATCGAGAACAATTTCAATGAATAGGTAATTTTTGCAGGTTCTGAAACAGATCAATAACGTTTAGACAAAAGTCGATCTCTAAAGCCCTATATTAATGTCTAATATATAATTCTCGTTATTTCTATTTATTTCAAAAGGTTTATTTTATCATTAAACTACGTTTACACATATAAAATTTAGTTCGAAAATGTTGATATATATTTTATACACATTCATATTACATACGTCAATTAAAACCACAACAGATTTATTTATCATGGATATTTATAAATAACAAAAATGGTTTTTACATATATGTATTGTGGAAAACCACAGAGAGTTTATTTTTTGAAACCACCACACCGACTCAATGAAAGAAGGCAATACTGATCGTGATGATGGAGATGATGCATGGACAGCAAAATGATTGACAACGTAGTTTACGTGACAAATTGAATGTACAAGGGAGATTATTAATTAATAAAACGAGAAAAAAGACTGATTCTCAATATGGGGAAATAACGAAAACTCTCAATAATATAAATTCCGATATTTTTGTGTCGCAACAGATGGCGGCCAATAACCGCAAACTAGTTTTTTGTTCTTGTCTGATGATAATTTATTATAAATTTTCCATATGAGGGGAAATTACGAAAGCTTTTGTAACATTGCATTCTAATAATGTCTTACTTTTTCTGTCGAAACAGATGATTGATTACCGTACATTATTTCATTACTTTCAATAACGTGTAAAAGAAAAAAATATTTAACACTAGAATGCCGAAGGCGGTCATTTTGACCGCTTTCCAATTTCAAGTATATTGCATTTTTTATAATAAACGTAATTCTATGAGGTACAAAAAGTCACCAAATTTAAAAAAAGTGTCATTAAATGCACAGTTGCTTTTGTACTTGAAATTGGAAAGCGGTCAAAATGACCGCCTTCGGCGTTCTAGTGTTAAGTTCGACCAGCTGATCGGCGATTAGTTTTTTTCCTTGTCGATGATGTGTAAAGAATATATATATATATATATATATATTGTGATCAAATCGACCTATTACCAATGTGAGGAAATAATGGACGCTCTTCATAAGATTTATTTCTATTAATGCTATTGTAACTTTTCATAAATATAGATGACGTGTAATAAAAAAAAATTAAGTTATTTCAGTCGAGATTTGAAATCAGCTAGAAATTCCTAGATTTTTGTATTGTAACAGATGATGATCGATAAACGCAGATTATGTTTTTTTTTCTTCTTATCGATGACATGTAAGAATGTATTTTGCGATCGATTCGTATGTCGGGGAAAATAATGATTTTTTTTATAAAATTCCATTTTCACAGTACCACATTTTTCTCTTGAAACATATAATCGATTAATGTAGATCATTTCATTTCTGCCGACAACGTGCAATGAAAACAAAGACAAATAGCATATAATCAGCTGAGACTATGAATCAGCTGTTTTTGAATTACTGTGTTGTAAACAAATCATTAGAAATGAGAGTTTGTGCAATTTAGTTACAATTTGTTTAAATTGCTACTATAATAAGAAAAACAATTTCTTGATTTTTATTGCGGGATATATTGCAGTATAGAATGAAGTGTTGAACAAGTAATAAGGTATTCTGGTATTAATTGTACTTGGAACTATACAATGAAATATGGAATACATGTAAATGGGGGCTACATCCAACTATTAATCAATGGTCTTAAGAGTTTTCCAAACCACACCAGTGTACAAATCAATTAGATTAATTTTACTACTTTTCCTACATAATATAGTGCTAAGAAAAAAACTATCTATAAATCCCTTTACGAATGTCACTGATAGCTTAAATAATTTAATACGAAAAAAAATATTTGTTTTTATTAAATTGGCAACGACTCACTCAGATTTCTTTTTTTTATCAAGAGTATAGACAAAAGTCGATCAATAAAAACCTACATCAATGTCACTAAAACAAGTCGATCAGCTGATTTGCACAAAGTTCATTTCAAGATCTATTAATAAGGTGACCCAACTAGCGAAATTCAGCTGTTTTTATGCCTTTTTAGGGCGAGGGATCATTCATGTAAATGTTTTTATTAATTTCTCTTTCGAGATGAGCTACATGATCGAAGTTGCAATGAATAGGAAAGCCAGGGAGGTACTACATTCCCACCATTATGCGAGACGTTTCGCCGTCGGTTAAGCGGCTCATCAGGCATATTGGGCAATGTGGCTTACAAATGTCGTTACTTGATAAGTCGTATTTATGTCGAATATTGTTGCGAAATTGCATCTACGAATTAAATTCAACCGTGTCAAGGTTCGGACACCAGAATATTCCTTTTCAGAGCAGTTTTTTCTGTAGTGACGGACTTTTTTTCCATACAGTGTACAATATTTTTCTTCAATGGTATACAACAGATGTCGATTACAATCGGTTGTGACATACAAATTCGGTATTACGGCGGATATGCCTTAATATGTGCCGATGGAGCCAATTTTCGAATTTGACCTGAGGACGTTTCATGTTTTCCTAGAACCACAAATTACAACCAATTCGGTTAGAAACTTTCGGCAAATCAACAATATGAGACGGTATTGCCAACCTGACCTGACTGCAGTCAAATTTTGTTGGTAATCCATGGCAATTATTTCGAACTTTTTTCAAAAACATTAAAAAGATTTTTGGAATATATCTATTGTCCGAAATCAAATTATTTTCCCCCTTTCGACGCAGCCAAATTAGTCGACTGCGGTCCGGCTTAATACTGGTATTGCCAATAATCATCAAATTTCACTGCCATGTATTTACTTTTTTTTTTCTTTTTATTTGGTCTTTACTCCTCCTCCAACTAGTCCACTTTAGAAGGTATAGGACCGTATACAAAGTCTAAAAATCTTTAAAATATCGAGTTCAGCTTCAATAAGTTGATATTTTGTGTGGGCCCGCTAAGACTTGAAAAGTTCTTCGTATACGAAGACTCCTCCTCCAACTAGTCCACTTTCTATTTAGTATAGAAGTTATAGGACCACATATCATGCGTAGACAAAGTCTAAAAATCTTAAAAAAATCGAGTTCAGCTTCATTAAGTTGATATTTTGTGTAGCAGGCCTACACACTGCCATGTCGTATTTACTTTTTTTTCTTTTTATTTGGTCTTTACTCCTCCTCCAACTAGTCCACTTTAGAAGGTATAGGACCATATATCATGCGTAGACAAAGTCTAAAAATCTTTAAAATATCGAGTTCAGCTTCTATAATTTGATATTTTGTGTGGGCCCGCTAAGACTTGAAAAGTTCTTCGTAAACGAAGACTCCTACTCCAACTAGTCCACTTTCTATTTAGTATAGAAGTTATAGGACCATATACATATAATGCGTAGACAAAGTCTAAAAATCTTAAAAAATCGAGTTCAGCTTCATTAAGTTGATATTGTGTGTAGAAGGCCTACACAAAAAATTTGTTAGATAAGCGAAGACTTAACAAATCGCCATTTTGTAAAATTTTATTTTAAAAGCCCGTGGGCGTATTATACTTTTTAAATTGTGTCCTCCTTGTCCTCGGACGACTCCGAAGACAAACTGTCATATTTATTTTATTCTCGATTATTTTAAAGAAGAGACACTACGATCGTTTATTATATGTATGCAAATGTGTTTAATATATAAAACGTTCTATAAATATATGCAGTTTTAATTATTTTTATTTCATCACTTTTTCCCACACAAAAACTTCACTATTAATAGGCTAAATCCCCTTACGTCAACTCTACGTTACAATTACGTTCAGCCCTCACTAATTCCCCCCTAAAACAGTTATTGACATTTTCCGTTGAGTGTAACATATGATGAATGTGAACAGGAGAGAGAGAGAGCAGGCGATCAATCGAGAGAGTACATGTTTGTGTTACGGTGATTTTTGATGTATTCGATTGTTTATTTTGTAAAAAAACCGACACAAATGTTCAAAGTTTAACAACAACACTTTAATGCATATTTTAACATACGTAATTTGAAAAAAAAATTCACATTAAATGAGTCATGAGAAATGAATGAATGGGAATGGACAAGACAGCGCACACACACAGCACCACACACATATGTATGATGAATAACAAAACAAATTGAACGATGACAATTCAATGGAATTCTCACCTGAGACATGCTATTATGGCTACTACTACTAGCTGATTAATATAAATTGTGATCGAAGTCAGCTAATAAATATTTGATTGTTGGAATTAAAATTATTATTTCGTTGAATAGTACTATTGTTGTTGTTGTTGCGATTCCAGTTATTATTTATTTATTACGTACACACGCGTATTTTACACTATTGTTTTGAAATATTTTATTTATGTTTTTTTTCTGTTTACAGATAAGATGTTTCCTTTGGCGTGACCGAACAAGTGGGGGCTGGTTGCTTGTTTGAGGGGGACACACACAGATTACAGTATCAATAACAATGTTTTATTCCTTTGATAAGATTACAAGCTCTTGTCGAACGAGGAGCAGAAGAAGAAGAACGTCGTTGTTGTGACCACGGCTGAGCGGTATAGAATAATCGCAATTATAATTATGCGGATGTACATATGTCGATACGAATAAGCACACAAAAGATGTCCTTATCTTTTAGAATGCATACGTCAATGGAAGAATTGACACCAACCACAATGAATGATCTTTGGTTTGTAATTTATTTATAAAATTGCAAAAAACAGAACCAACCACACTTCAGCACAAATCTTAAATATGAAATTATCGTCTTACAAGACCAACAAGTTATTTATATATGTATATGTATGTATGTACAATATTTGTATATTTTATTACATTTTATTTTAATACATTTATTTATCACTCTATTTTTTTTGCAGTAGAAGACGATCTCGCGAACTTAAATGTGTTTGAAAAAAATTCCCGGGTGCTCGTTGCACACTCGAATCGTTGGAAGTTTGTTTCAAGACTGACTCAATAAAATGAATTCAGTTTTAATTTTAAAATTTTTCAAAATACCCCAACCGATGTTGAGAGCACAACACAAATGAGCAACACGTACCCCTTACAAACCAACCACCAATTTGCACTGGATGATGATAGTTGGCAGACAGGCAGAGTGACTTTGCTGGCTGGCTGGTTGCTTGGTGGTCTAATAGTCGTCGCAGCTGATCGATGCCGAACAGCAGCAGCTATACACTGTTGCTGCTAGACGTTAAATTGCCGATGTTCGCCAAGTAACAAACTGAACTGAGTCATTCATGTGTGTGTGTTGTTCATTCACATTATGGTTAGAACACATGAAAATATTTTGGCCGGGACAAAACACACACACCGAGTCAGAGACATATCCCATGGTTCTTATATGGAAGTAGAATGTGTGTGCGTTTTTTTGGAATGTCAGGTGGTTGTCTTTTTGGTCGGTTACATCAAATTGAACAATAGGCTATAACACGAGTTAAAACATACACAACAACAACAATAACATATTACTAAGTAAGTCAAGCAAATAGCTTGCCAGTCAAGCAGTCACTGAGCCGAACCACAGCCAGAAGAAAAATGATAAACCTGCAAATGTATCTTCTTCCTTTTTTGAGGAAGAGGAGAGGAAAACCAATTGTTTTTTTTTTTTTTGTTTTTGGTACGATACAACAAGTGCTACATAAATTCTACGGTTTATGAAGAAAGCAAACACACAACTGAAACTGAAAATAACACTAACAAAAAAAGCGCGCGCATGCTCATCAAGCGGAACAGGTGTACAGATCAGTTATTAACAATTAAAAGTAATGGTTTGCTGCCGATGCTGATTGCAATACGAATGTTACACACACACACGCACCGAGTCAGATATAGGTATGGATGTTTGTTGTTTGGTTTCTCCTGCACAATGGTCTCAGCAAAGGTGTTTTGGTCTAATCGGCAATATGGAAATGTAATTGTTGTTTAAGGTACGCAGATGCCATGGACCAAATGTTGGAAAGTGAAAACCATAAAAAATGTTTATCTCATTTTCCTTTTGGAAGAGCGTGCCATTAAAAAAAGACGATTGTCATTTTAATCTGATAATCCTTCGGCATGGCATATGGAAAAAACACAAAATAAAAAAAAAATGGACTTAAGATTAGAATACATCGAACATCTTATGGCATATGTCACCGATAATAGAGTGGAGGCTGTATAACTAACATTATTCTACGCCAATGCTTTATGTATTTAATAATTGTATTTGTAACACCTCGACACATTTAACCATGGACCCTCAATATAAAGTGCACACAGAATTGTCTAGAACAGAAATAACAAGTCAAGGGATAAACATACATACCTACACAAGGATGTCAAACCTCTGAGAATCATTCAAATTTAAATAAGAAATTAAAAACGACATTAAGTTTGGCCGGGTCGTACTTTTTATACACGGTGGGTATTCCTTAAATCGACAGGACCAAAAATATTATAAATATTCTAATGCCTAAAGAGGAAGTTGAAAACTACCAAGAGAACAATTTTTGCCGATGGCTCAGATATCAGATTTTTTCGGTATTTTTATACCCTTCATCACACTGTGGTACAGGGTATTATGTCTTTGTGCATATGTTTGTAACAGGCAAAAATAATCGAGATAGACCTATGGTTCCTTTTGAGAATATGCATAGAATCACTTTCTGAGTCTTTCTATGCATGTCCGTCTGTCCGTCCGTCCATGTATTTTTGTGAGCAAAGTACAGGTCGCATTTATGATCCGAATTGGATGAAATTTGGCACAGCCCATTGGTTTGGCCCAAGGACGAACCCTATTGAAATTGGAGAAAATCGGTTCAGATTTAGATATAGCTCCCATATATAGTTTCGCCCGATTTTAGGTAAATGGTGCACCAAAGTCCCTGAAAATCATTAGGTTTGCACGAATTTTGGCATAGCGTACTGAATTAAGTCGACAATGATGTGTGCTAAATTTCGGGAAAATCTGTTCAGAGTTATATATAGCTCCCATATATAGTTTCGCCCGATTTTAGGGAAATTGTGTACCAAAGTCCCTGAAAATCATTAGATTTGCACGAATTTTGGCATAGCGTACAGAATTAAGTCGGCAATGATGTGTGCTAAATTTCGGAAAAATCGGTTCAGATTTAGATATAGCTCCCATATATAGTTTCGCCCGATTTTAGGTAAATAGTGCACCAAAGTCCCTGAAAATCATTAGATTTGCACGAATTTTGGCATTTTGGCGCACCGAATTAAGTCGACAAAGATAAGTGCTAAATTTCGGGGAAATCGGTTCAGATTTAGATATAGCTCCCATATAAAGTTTCGCCCGATTTTAGGTAAATGGTGCACCAAAGTCCCTGAAAATCATTAGATTTGTACGAATTTTGCCACAGCGTACTGAATTAAGTGTAGAATGACGTGTGATAAGTTTCGTGCAAATCGGTTCAGATTTAGATATAGCACCCATATATATTTTCGTCACATTTTATGTAAATGCTGCACCAAAGGCCCCTATATCTTTCGATTTTGGGTACAGCGTACTGAATTACGTCTAGAATGATGTGTGCAAAGTTTCGTGAAAATCGGATCAGATTTACAATCACCTCCTATATACATTTACGTCCGATTTTAATGGTGCACTAAAGACCCCTAGCTAGGCCGATTGACACAACGTACTGAAATTAATATACTCTCTGGCAACTTTCCTTGAAATCGGTTCAGATATAGATATAGCATAGCTTCCATATATAATTTCGTTCAATTTCATGTCAATGCTCCTTCGAAAAGGCAACGTCTTTTAGGAAACATATGTACAATATGCCCAAAGTGGTGAAGGGTATCATATAGTCGGCCCAGTCCGACTTTACTACTTTCCTTACTGGTTTAACGTTTTTTTTCTGATTATGTTCCGATTATATTCTGATTATGCACATACTCTGAAGGGAAATTTAATAACTCCACATTTTCGACACTACCTTTTTTCGATTAGTTTCCGAGTAATCTGAATATTGTTTCGATTTCGGCAAGGAATTGTAATCAGAATCGGAAACTTGTGCAGAGTTTCATTCTAAATTCGAAAAAAAAACTCGGAACAAATTGTTAGTTGGGCATTTCGATTAAGGGAAGATTCTTGCAGTTTCTGGAACAGAGCAATTGCACAAACGAGCTTGAAACATCTAGATACAGAAAATAAAGTGGGACTATATTATGGAGTCTATAAGAAACATAGACCTGTATATTGAACAATTTTCTATATCTAAACATTTAGAAAACAGTTTCCTTTTATCGGTGTCTTCAGTTTTGGAAGAGGAAAAATCAGCGTTTCTACCCAAAATATCAAACATTATGCAGAGTGCACTGGAACTACTTTCAGAGTGGGCCCAACAAAATGGTATTGGGGTAAATCCCACAAAGGCATACTTTGTACTGTTCACCCCGAAGTGTAAGATTCCAATGTTTCCTCAGGATATATTGGATGGTGTAGCTTTGGAACCTTTTCTGGAAACAAAGTACCTTGGAACTTCCATTGAGTACCATGTAACGTGAAAATGAAACTTTGAGGAGCGCACAAGGAGAGGTTTTATAAAACTCTTTAGGTAAGAGCTGGGGACTGAAACCTAATATCAAACATTGGCTGTATGATGCAGTGGTACATTCCATTCTTACCTATGGTTGTCTTCTCTGGTGGCAAATATTTATAAAGAGAACATGTCTTTCCTAGTTGAATGGTATACAAAACTCCAGAGCTGTCATTATTTATGGTGCCTCTAGAAGCATCCGCAGAGATGAACGCTGTGTCATGGTATAGACTTTTGGGGTATTTATCCCTAATTGAGAATTCTGGGCGTGTGGACTACTTTTCTCGACGGTCAGTCAATTTTTGCACACGGCTCCAAGATGGAAGAAGGCACTGGTACAGGCCTTTTCTGTGATAAACTTTCCATCGAAAATAGAGGTGTATTAGTCAAGGATAAATGGGCCACTGCAGAATTAGGTCTCTCACTTACAAGTGAGAAATAAATGAAGTGGATTACTATCGTATATATGAGGAAGAAGACGGTACGGAAGTTATCGAACATCTAATCTGTAGGTGTCCAACATTTGGAAGATACAAATTGTTTAACAATTAGTGTATGATTCCAACTGTCCTGTCGCTGGTAATCTGCAGTTTTGTTCGTAGTTAAAAATTGTACATTGTTACTACTTCTAAGATGTTTGATATTGAAAATCAGATATATCGGTCCAAGTTATGTTATATAACGGGACCCCGAAATATTTCGGGCACGTTTTTTAACCGAATTGGCTGAAATGTGGTACATTAATTTCACATGGGTAGCAAATCTCCCCACTCAATTGGTAATTTGAGTTCTCATGAGAAAGCAAATCTCCCTTCCAAAAATTATCGATATTGGTCCAATTGGGAGGGAAGCACCCTTATAACATTTTATTTTTATAACGTTATGCCTACTTACTTACTTAGATGACTTTAGGCAGAACGGTTGTTCCATATGCCGAGCCCAACAAAGATTTCCAGGCGCGTCTTTCTTGTGCGCATCTCATCCAATTTCTTTCTTTCCATCGGATTCGTGGCCTTCCGCTTCTGCGTGAACCATCACTTGGCTTGCTTTTATATGACTTTAGAGCTGGGGCATCTTCATCCATTCTCACAAGATAGTCTAGCCAACGTAATCGCAGAAGCTCGATCCGTCTGACTATGTCGATGTCCGAGAATATATGGTATAGCTCATGGTTCATTCGACAGCGATATTCCCGAGAATTTTTCTCTCAAACACTCTAAAAGCTGTCTCATCTACTTGCGGAAGTACCCATGCTTCAGATCCATACAACAGCACGGGTAATATCTGCGTCTTGTAGAGCGTGAGTTTGGTCTGGCGAGAGGTGGCCTTGCTTTTGAGTTGCTTACTCAGACCATAGTAGCATCTGTTGGCCAACACTATTCTCCTCCGGATTTCAAAGCTGATGTTATTAGTTTTGTTTATGGCGGTACCGAGGTATATAAAATCATTCACTACCTCGAAGCTGTAGTATTCAAGTTTCGCAGTTGGTCCGAGTCTATTGGACGTCTTGCGCGTTGAACCCATTAGCTTGGTCTTTACGCCATTTACTGTCAGTCCCACTTTGGCAGACTCCTTCTCAATTCGTTCAAAGGTGGCTGTTACCGCTCGCAATGTTCGACCCATTATGTCGATGTCATCGGCGTAGGCGAGTAACAAGTATTGTTTGGTGTACAGAGAACCATTTCTCTTCACCTTTGCGTCTCGTATGACCTTTTCTAGCAGGATGTTAAAAAGATCACACGACAAACTGTCACCTTGTCTGAATCCTCGTTCGGTATTGAAGGGCTCCGATAGGTCCTTTCCGACTTTGTGCCACTTATAGTTATCCTGCATAGCCGGATTAATTTTGCAGGAATGCCAAACGCAGACATGGCTTTAAACACCTCTGAACGGATAGGACTGTCGAATGCGGCTTTATAGTCGAGGAATAGGTTTCGCTGTTGCAAACATAAATTTACTGTGAACAAATTCATTTGGGGGGATGCGGGCCGCCCCCTGCCTACGTCCATGATTCCAATCATCGAGCATGCATTCCTCTAGCCAAATTATACAAATCAGCTGGTGTATGTTCCTGACCAACATCTGACCACCGGTCTTGAATAGTTCGGCTGGTAAATCATCGGCATATGCTGCTTTATTGTTCTTCAGCCGATTAATTGCTACTCTGACCTAATCTTGGCGGGTGGCGTTGGGGATGATAGATACCAAGCATCGGCTCTGTTTGGCTTTAACATGGCGAAGTCCAGGCTTATCTTGGTCCCTCTTTCATCTCAATTGTGGACACTGACCTCCCCGCGGTGCCACCTGGGGAGCTATTTTCATCACCCGATGAAATAGTGAGCTAATATGTGTGCGAGTTCACCCATAAGAACTATAAAAATGGGTTGAGGCGTCGGGTTAGTTGCCCACTCTCGGAAAACCCAACCTCGAACTATGAAAAAGAGAACTAAATCTTGGAGCGTGGTCTTCCAAATTGGTGGCTTATGGAACAACCGTTCTGTAACAGGCCAGCTAAGTAAGTAAGAAAGACCTCATCTTGGCTAGGCGCTATACACTCTATCCCTATTATTTGGTATTTTTGACACATTTTTAACCGATTGCTTCTAATTACTACCACACGACCTCCACCATAAATGTCCTTAAATATTCAAATGTTCACAAAAAAAAAAAAACCGGCATAATTCCTCGCCGAGCACAACAAACCTTGCCCTTCTGTGAATATGTCAAAGTGTGTGTTGTAATTTCCCCGAAGATGTTCCACTACATAAATATTCATTATTATTCTCACAGCTCAAATTAGTTTTTTTTTTTGTTCCCATGCTAAGGAAATAGGAAGGGGACATTTTTTAATGCGTTCACATACAGGCACTATGTAAAGCGGCTGAGAAGCCGCAACAAGTTAGCTACTTTTGTAAATAACCCCTAGCGTATACACCTGTTCCGGAATTTTTATTTGCGCCATATTATGGTCTTCCTTTCCTTGGAGACAAACCACTTGTTGTTGACTACCAAACGTATAATTTCATCCTAAAAACTTCAAGCGCTATGGTTGAATTATATTAACCCCTAAAATTGTTGTTACTTTATTTCAAATACCTACATACATACATATGTATATAATTTGTCCTGTCCTATGGACCTTTATCGTCTGGAGTAGGAACTAATCTACTGACGGCGTTGGCTGGCTGACAGCTTGCTCCGGCAACAGCTCAGTCTTTGGGGCCGCAGTTCTTGTCAATAGATTAGACCTCGATAAAGTGGACAAAAAAAAAAACAAAACATCTATAGCCAGCGGGAGGACAAACAAAAAATAGCAACAGCAAATAGCATGACAGTAAAATAGGTTCTTGTCCGTCTGAAATCAATTGGTTTATTGGGCACTTTTCTATGGTATTAGGTGCCAGGAGAGATCCCACCCCACCATGGTATTCCTATTCTCCATTTTTTATCAGGGAATACCCCATACTTTCCCCACCTGTTTTCAATCTACGTTTTTTTACCCATTCTTAGTTTAGTTGTCCATATCACAAGACTTTTTGTTTAATTTTTAAAGCCAAAACGTTATAATATTTTTATTCATTAAAAGCCTTTCATTGGGTTTCGAATTTACATTGAGGTAGCCAATAGTTCATGGGGTTTTTGTAATTCATTTCAAATATCATCGAATATACAGTTTAGTTAAAAAAAATCAAACCAAAAAAAATCAATCAAAATTTATGTCAAATAGAATATTAGGTAGTCGACAATGTGCACGCCAAACATTTACTCCTCTTCTTCTTCTTTCTTTTCAGGACTTTCTAAGGGCTTGGACGCTGAAGGTGGCTTTTGTGTTGGATGCTGGATTCTCCCAATATGTAATGCAAGTAGGTAAGTTATGTTTATAGTATTAGCGCATAATTATATTCCGAATTATTATATATTAAATTTTCTTTTTTATTATTCTTTATTATAGCCTAAGGACAAACAAAGGAAGTGGTCGCCTATAAAAACCAACGACAAACGCTAGGACAACAACGGAGGATGGTCACCTAACCCAGAGTTGAGCTCAATTCGGAGTCCTAACCACCTGCACCTCAACGACAAGGTAAGTACAATTTAATATTATTTCACCTTTGTTTACCCTTTTTTATCCTTTTAATGCTTCTTCTTTCTTTACATGGAAACAAAATCAACTAGGAATTTAACTATCTGCTGGTCGTCCGTCTGTCTGTCCGGAGTTTCAGTGTCTTAGGTCTATTGGGTGAATATACCAGCGCATGCCGGATTGGCTATGCGTTAAATCAGCGCCTCCCTCGTTGGACTTGGACGGCGCAGTGTGTGACTCCCTTTGGATTTATGTAGATTTAGTTGTCGTAGTGATACTTCGTTTTATTTCAAATATTTGCATCTATTTGTTTGTTCAATATTTTTAAGTTTTGTATGTTTTTCTTTTTGTATTTAAAAAAAAAATGCATAGATGTTTTTTTTCTTCCTTTTTTTATATATATATATGTATCGATCAATAAAAATGTCGATTTTCAAATTTAAATTTGACTTCTTGCTGTTCGGGGAGATCACACGTCCAGTCTTCTTCGCAGGTGTATTTAAAAAGGACAGTTTTCCTATCATTTTTTTTTCAGGAAATTTCTCCTACCCTCTTATTAATTTTCTTTTATCCCCCTTTATGACGTTTGCCAACTGTTATACACAACAGCAGTTTTGTGCGTGCTATCAATTTTTCTTCTTCTTCTTCTTTTAAATTTAACCCTACAAGGCGCACACCACAAATTATGCATTATGACGTTATATTCTATGTGTAACTAACCTTTTTATAGACAATGAAAGAGACTAACAAGTATGAGACTTAAATGTTACTTGAATGAGTTTGAAACGTACAATTACGTAGTCATATTTAGGGGATTTTCTTTTTAACAAAAAATTCCACTTTATTTTATTCGTTTTTATGGGGGATGTTTTTTGACATTTCACTTTCGTCATTTTCTGATTTATTCGTTATATTAATTGTCTTTTTAAGAGTACATTTTAATTATTAATAAGTGCATTACTACTTCTCTCTGGGTTTTAATGTAACAGTCAAGTGTTTTTTTGTTTAATCTCCCGCTTCATCTCAAGTGATCATTAAATTTTCTTCTTCTGTAAAGAGTGTGATTATTGAATAGACTTGTTCGGCAGAAACGGAAATAACACAAATCCGGAAATAAGAAAATAATCCATTTAGTTAAGGTGCGTTTGCTTGTGAGAGAAGAATACACACAGTTGTATGAAATAGAATTACATGTCATTGCATTAGAAAGATTAACAATTGAAAAAAGCGGGCCGAACTTTTGTATACCCTCCAACATAGGTATACATAACAAAAGGTGGACCGACAGTTCTACAAACCTATTTATGTAATCAATTATGTACACCAAATACAAATTACAACGATTTTGAATGGAAATTTTTACTAAAATCTGACACTCCAAAACATGGACCGATACTGCAATTGGACTGAAAATACTGCAATTTAGAGTGCAAATATATATAAGGCTATGTCTTAAGGGAGGACCAATATTGATAGCGCCAATATTGATAGCGAGGAATTAGCGAATATTTGGAGTTATAATTATATGAGGAGCTATGAGTAATTGATGACCGATATAGCTCAATTGCGAACCCAATATTTTAGTTTTGTATTTCAATACTTTCCTTCTGGAGGTATCATTGTCAGGTTCCAGATTTTTTATCACGATATCCTTAGAAGGCGGAATGATTACAACAGATGGCTAAATCGTTTTAGAATACTTTGAAGTGTAAAAACTGGCTATTCCGATTAACGACTATCCCCCAGAATGGCAGAATACACCTATATGGGGATAACCTCAACACACGGAACAAAGCAGATAAATACTTTAATATAAACCAATAAGGAAAGTTCAAAAGTCGGTCGGGGCCGACTATATGATACCCTTCACCACTTTGGGTACATACAATTTCCTTTAGATAGAATAGACATTGCATCTTTGGAGGACCATTGAAATGGAATCGGACGAAATTAACTGCGTGATGTACATAGGTATTTGAACTAAATTAAAACAACCCACACATAAACCAATACATGTTATTCTAGGTTTGTGCACAAATTCGTCCTAAGCAGACGAACTTTAGTAACTTGGTACATAATTTTGATGAAATCAGATGAAAATATATATTGAAGCTATATCTTAACCTGTAACGTCTTCAATCCAAAATTTGCAAAATTCTGTCACAATCGGACAAACATTGGCAGTATGGTGCACCATTTATATAAAATCGGAGGAAACTCCGACAAAATTTCGCATTCATCAATCTGGACTTAATTCAGTAATCTGTGCAAAATTTTGTCTTAATCGGACAAGTATTAACAGTATGGTACTGCACTTACTTAAAATCGGACGAAAAAATATAAAGGAGCTTTATCTAAATCTGCACCGATTTCAACAAAACGTCGCGGACGTCAAGCTGCAGTAATTTCAGTACGCTGCGCAAAATTTTGTCTCAATCGGAAAAACATTGACAGTGTGGTGCTGTAATCGGAGGAAACTATATATGGGAGCTATATCTAAATCTGAACCGATTCCAACAAAACTTCTCATACATCAATCTACCCCTAACTCAGTACTCTGGGCAAAATTTTATCTCAATCGGACCAATATTGGCAGTATAGTGCTCCATTTACATAAAATCTGACGAAGCCCTGTATGAGAGCTATATCTAAATCTGAACCGATTTCAATAATACTTGGAAAGTATCAGAAAGTGATTCTATGCATATTCTGAAAAGGAACCATGTGTCTTCCTCGTTTCCTTTTGCCTGTTACAAACATATGCACAAAACCATAATATCCTGTACCACAGTGTGGTGAAGGGTATAATAATTCCGAAAGATCTACGGGCCGATCTACATCGACGGTGAATATCAGCGTCGAATGAACCCCGAGCTATAATATCTATACACGAACATCGACATAGTCAGACGTATCGAGCTGCAGCGACTACGGTGATTAGGCCATGTTATGCGAATGGATAATGCATATAAATACGAGCCGACTTATGGTTCAAGCAGAAGGGGAAGGTCACGAATTCGATGGAAAGATCAAATGGAAGACAACATTTCGGAATATGGTCTTTCAAATTGAATGAGAGCTGCGCAAAAGACCGACGCGCCTAGAAATCTTTTTTAAGCTCGGCTTATGCAACAAATGTTTGGACTCGAGTCAGCTAACTAAGTACGATTTAAACCCAATTCCGGTAAAAAATGGATCCATAATCCTCAAAATACAATATAAATGGATAAGTTATAATGGGTACTACACTAAAAATGCCATCAATGCTGTTGCTTCGTAGTAGAAAGAATTGCTTCACAATATGAATTCAAAATACTAAATTACAATACAGCCAATTCGGTTGAAAAACGTGCCAAAAATTCCTAAATTACCGAAAATATTGGGATACCGTTATATGGAAGCTATACCTAAATGTGGGGCGATATATCCCATTATCAATCATCATAGGAGTAGTATCAATGTATGTCCAAAAATTCAATCCTCTATTTTTAATATTGCGTGATTTCTACAGACAGACGGACGGATATGGATAAATGGACATATAATTTTATTCTGTTTTTTTTTTTTAATAATTAATTTCACGTATATTCTATTAAAATATAGATCAAGTCTGTTAAATTGTGGTTTGAATACTATAGCTTATAGTTTTGGTGCCGTTTTCCATAAATGATATAGTTTGAGAGCCATACATTAAACTGATTCTTTATTTTTGTATAGTTTGAAAGTCTTCACATTTGATTTAACGTACCCTTGACACTCTGCCTGTGTGTGTTTCCACTACACACAGTTGTATATTTCTGTATTACATCATAGATGATTTGTGCCTACGCTGTACATTGGTGGTGTTTGTCTTTGCTATGCTAACATTGTCATGGTTACGGTTTCTATGACAAATATGAAGAAGCATTTTCACAAATCACCTGTCATCCAGGGCAAAAAGTAAACAAATTCTATTGCATTTAAATATTTTTTCCTCAATTTCATTAAAACGAGTACGTAAATTCTCTTATTTTATAGTCCATAGAACAATGTGTTATCATGTTATAGTGAATAACGAAACGAAGTGTCATTCAATGAACTAGTTCGTTCCGGAACTACAAACAGCTGATCAACTGTTCAAATTGTGATCAGCTGTTGGTTGGTCCTCCTCTCGTTTGTTTTGATTCTCATTCGCCACGGTTGGTCCTCGTCGCGTTTGCTTTGACCTCATTCGTAAACACGAGATTTGTCCTCGTCTCATTTGCTTTCAACTTCATTCGCCAGGTTGGTCCTCGGCTCGTTTGCTTTCACCCCAGGTTTACAGGGTTGTAATTAGCAAACTATGAATGTGAGCTACCCTATTCCAATCACACATTGGTGGTGATTGTCTTTGCTATGTTATCATTGTCATGGTTACGGTTTCCATGGCAAATAAGAAGAAGCATTTTCGTAATCACCTGTCATCCAGGGTAAAAGGTGCAAAAGATAAACAAATTCAATTCCATTCAAATTATTTTTCCCCGCAAAATAAACTTGGTAGTGAATAATAGAAATAATTTAAAGTAAAACAATTAAATTATATAATTTGTCGCGTTGTGTGTGTGTATGTTAACATCGCCAAACTGTCTTAATTTTATTTAAGTTTGATTTTATTTTGATTAAATACATTTTACAAAAAAATAAATAAAAGAAAAGGAAACAATAAGAAAAGGCACAAAACCACAAATTAAAGGTAAGAATTAAATTCTTAAAAATGTATTTTCTTTATTATTATTAAAAAACAATTAATTATGTTTTATTATTGTTGTCGTGTGTTTTTTGTTAAATTGTAATATTATTATTAAATAGTGTGTAGTGTGTGTTCTGCGTGTATTATGTGTTGTTTGTTTGTGTGGTTATAAGGAAGGTGGAGGACAGGTGTATTTAAAAACCTAAATCGGCTAGAACAGCATCCAGTTCGCTTTGTAGATTGGATGCCTTGGAACGGACTTGATGTATTTCATCTTGTAAATTATCAACGTTGGCCTGCAACAAAACATTACATTTCTTCATGGCATTCAGACGGCTTTCGTGTTTCTTGAGACGTGGTTCCAAATTATCCTTCTTGGCTTGATTGGTGGCATCCTGTTAACACAGAAAAAATGTTACTCCCATGATTTCTAGATATTTTAATAAAACGAGAGCTTTCGATCTTACCTCTGCCTCTGATTCACTTTCTGTTTCATTTTCACTTTCCTCCGATTCTGATTCCTCGGATTCCTCCTCGGTTTCTTCCTCCGATTCATCTTCACTTTCTTCCTTATCTTCGGCCTCGTCCTTTTCTTCATCATCATCAAGATCCATATCTTCTTTCATGGATGCAGCCATTTTGTGTACTTCCTTTTCCAATTTCTTGAACTTTTTCTTTTCTTCCCTGAAAAAAATAAGGAATTGAAAAAAAAAAATTAAAAGAGGACATTAACTATATGGTTTTATTTTATCTAACTTGAGTATGACATGATTCTTTTTCATCGCCTCCTTTAATGCTGCCTTTTCTTTGCGTGCCGCCTCTTGTTTCACCTTGACCTTGGTGAGTTTACTGCGCAATGCCTTAACTTCTTTGTTGAGACGTCGTTCACGTCGGGCAATCTTCTTCTCTTCGGGCTCATCGGGATCACTTTCACTTTCTGGCTCAAATTCAGGTGGACTGTCCAAGCCATTAAGGGCATCACTAGGCCGTCTAGAATCATAGCCGCCCTGTCATTGGAGAAATTGTAATATTAGAAATAATCTCATATTTTAGCATACTATAATATAGGCATTTAGGCAAGATAATGCGAGATTAAAGCGGGGTAAGTATTTATGTATTTAAGAAATGAAATGTAATATTTAAAAATATGTTTTTTATTTTGTAGGGATTTTATGGGAAACATAATGATCAAGGTATATTTTTGTGAGTGGGATTTATATGCATGCTGTTAAGAGGAATGATATAATATGATTCTGTTTCAAGAGATGGAATATTAAAATAAAAAATATTTAAAAAATGATTCCAAAGAATACCCTTCATCAAAAAAAAAAAAAAAAAAAAAAAAATCGAATCACTACTATATCTCTTCACAACAATACTCCAGCAGTTCAATTCAGTTAGTCCACCAAATTTAATTCCCAACGTATTAAAGATAATATCCCCAACGAAATGTCGATAGGAATTTGATACTTTGGATTATAATATAACGTTTCGGTGTTGGTATTAGAGGATCCCACCCGTTTTTGATTACATCGATAAAATTTAGTCACACTTTCCCTAAAAGCTATCGGACATGTCCACAGTTCGTGGACAGTGGCAAGCCCAATACAATTCATTAGCAGCCACAAAATCTGCGGTATTTTGAGGGAGTCTTGGAGATAATGAGCGAGTGCATATGACCCCATGATTGTTGAGGTGAAACTGGCGCTCATTAAATTACCAACCTATATAATTCTTAGGTTATTTCTAAAATAAAGTGTTCCTCTAAGTTTGGGATATTAGGCGATCTCGTAACTTTCAGTGTTCTACGTTTTAGTCAGGGTACCAACTGATAGCTCTTTACCTTATGATGGTAAAGAGGTTATATCATGTTCAATTTCAAATCCTCGCTTAAATTCATGATCTATGTGTAAAACTGACCACAATGGAAAATGGACTATACAAAGTGACAATTCACTTCCTGATCGATAGAATTCGGAACTTATTTACTAAGAAGACTTAACTGAACCCTATGGGGGGAATTGACTGATAGTAGCACGTGTAATACTGGGAAAATTGATACAAAGTCCTCTACTAAGTCAGAACCTTCAGATGGTGTCCTTTGGTATTATGAACTAGCGGGAATGAAAGGCAATGGCTTTTCTAGATCTAAAGACTGAAAAAAGGCGTCTGTGTAACATGGGACCGAACATAAATTTAAAATTGTCTGCTCTACTACCATATTACTCCCTAACCTTACCTATAACTGTCTTCTAACGAGAAACGTTTTGTCCAATCTAAGAAAATATGGTCGATTTTCATAATGGACAACCTCGGGGGATAATATCTTGGCAATCACTATCGAAGTAACATCCTAGGATGATCTGGCAATATATATAGAGTCATAGTAAAAATCTAATGAACATGTTAGCGTTTTCAGAGCTCCGTAAGGAAAACTGTTAACAGGAGCACACCGCATGGGGGAGTACTCTATTGTAGCTCCCCGTCATAAATGAGTTGCTGTTGAAGTTCGATCATCCTAAAATGAAGGCAATGTACATATATGGTAAAGTTTATGAAACATATGCCATATCATACAGTGTGTTTGGGGCCACCTCATGAAGGCAGAATTGGTACTCTTCACTATGAAACGTAAAATTCCAAATTTCCATATCTATATTGAATGAGGTGACTTCTGGACTCTCGTTAGAACTGAAATACCTCGGAATATCCATCAACGACAAATTATTTTGAAGGAGGAATGTAGAGGAACACACTAGGAGAGGTCTTATCCACTTTACTCGTACAAGTGTTTATCAAACGTGCAGGTCATTGATTGCCTTTAATCTACTTTGTACGTAATGTTTGGTAAAGTTCCAAGTTCCAAGTAACAAGATGCGCTCTGAAGCTCAAAGAAACAAAATCGTGCCGAACTTCACACTCAGAGTGAATAGAAATCGAGATATTGTAGATAATGATACCCACGTTAATGATGCCCACCTACCTCGACTCCAAGAATTTTAACATAATAATTCCGAAAAGGGATTCCTGGACAAGTGGCTCTCTACCTCTAACTGGTCTGTAAATATATACATGATTTGAAATCGATATATTCTGGATATTGATAGACACGTTAGTGACTACATATGACCCCTACATCGGCTTCAAGAATTTCAAAATAACAATTCCAAGCAGGAAATCTTGGAAAATCCTGGTTCTCTAAGTTTAGCTGATCTGTGAATAAATAAAAATAGCTCCGTTACATTAAAAGGTGTATCTACCTTTCCCAACATCCCTTAACAGGTCATATATAGATAGAATCCCATTAGGTGGTATTCTGTAGATAGAAGCCACATCTGGAGAGGCCTATTATAGGTAAATTCTCATCTATAGCGATATCTTGTAGGTAGATGGACATCTGTGAATAAATAAAGATAGCTCCGTTATGAGTGAATGATTTTGCGTTACATTAAAAGGTGTATCCACCTTCCCCAACATCCCTTAACAGGTCATATATAGATAGAATCCCGTTAGGTGATATTCTGTAGATAGAAGCCACATCTGGAGAGGCCTATTATAGGTAAATTCTCATCTATAGCGATATCTTGTAGGTAGATGGACATCTACCTACAAGATATCGATAAAGTAGCATAATATAGAAAAGAGGGGTATTCTATAGAGGGAAGTCTCTCTAACCAGCCGTTCTATACTTTTTTATCAGGTCCTCTATATATTGAAGCTCCTTAAGATTCTTCTATAGAAAGTAGCCTATTAAGGGTGTTATTTAGAAGAATGACCCCTTAAGTGGTCTCTAAACCATACTTCTGTAGTGAGAAGTTTCTTAAGGAGATCTTCCATGGGTAGAAGGCACTTTAATGAGTATTCTATAGAAGAAGGCCGTATAAAGGATGTTCCACGTAAATACATACATATCGCTCATTTGCTGCAAGATCGGCATAAATAAAAAATCGTCGTTTTTGAGTTAATGTGTTGTGTAAAAAAAATCACAACTTAAAACGCATTTTCTGAAAAATAGATTTTTTGATTTATGCCAAATGAGCGATATGTCTTCCATAGAGAGGATATAAAGCTCATATGAAGAGGTCTTCTTTAGATGTTTAGAAGGGCTTCTATAAACATAATCCTCTCTATAGCATTCTTTATAGGATGGAACTACCTCTAAAGTTGTCCTCTATTAAAAAAAGCCCTATATAGGGTTCTAAAGTTTCAAAACACAATTAAGGGGTCTTCTCAAAATTGAAGTCCTTTGAAGGGCCTTTTTCTAAATTGAAGTTCATTAAAGAAATAAATTGAAATATAGTGAACCATCTCGAGTGTTATGCCGGATAGTGATATACCAAATCATTGTTTTGTGGAAGAAATTCATCCATTTTGTGTCTATCCATGTTTATAACCTCCATTATAAAGGATTGTAAATTGATTTTGTCATTCCGCTTACAACACGTCGAAATAATCGTTGATACCTCTTAAGACCTCTTTCGAGTCGAGTTTAATGATCAAAGTGAAAGGGAAAGCCAGAGCGCGAACCAACACACCCACTAATATGCGTCTCGCCTTTGGTTAAGTGGCTCATCATCCTTATTGGGCTATGTGGCTTTGTTTTAGCCATGTAAAATTAATACACACGCACTCCTACAATTACATGGTATACGCATGGTTTTTGTGCATCCGTCCTTGTTTTGGCATAGCCCCAAAATATAATGCTATCCTCTACTATTCGGTATTTATTTGATTTGGATCACGTTTTTCAAGCGAATTGTCTGTAATTTGATATTTTGGGTTTTCTTTGCACAGCAAAACTGCCTACCAAAAATAACCAGACAAGTTTCAAGATAGCCTCCATGTAACCGTACCCCCAATATTTGCAAATTTTGGAGATATTGGACAAGTTTTCCAACCGATTTGGCTGTAATATTGTTATTGTGTAGCAATCTCCCTAACAGCAATTATCAATGTTGACACAAGTTTCGTGGTAGTCCTCATATAACGGTGCCATTTCACGTTTTCAGCCAAGTTGTCTGTCATTTCATATTTTTGATTTTATTGGGTTCACTAGCAAAAATGATCAATATCGGTCCCTTTTTGGTTTCCGAAATGTTTTTCAAGCGCCACTCGTCATTTTCGGTATGTTCGGAGTCTTATCACAACTTGAGTGTCTTTGTTTTGGTATTTCTATTTTCCTTCTGGAAACCCCGATCGATTTTAGGTATTTTTAATACCCGCCTCATGTAGGGGAGGGTATTCAAAATTCAGCCCTGCCGACTTATTTTTATTATCACAAAGTATATAAACTTCTAATCACAAGTCAGTCGTCCGTCATATGGATATATAAATAATTACTACTATAAACTATATAACATTTTATTTAAATAATAATAATAAAATTTTTAGTTAATATGATAGAGGCTCTCTCTTTAGAATTCCTTGGTAAAAGGATTCTCCTCTTTTAGTGTGTAATACTGTTTTCATAATGAGAGATCATCACCAGGTGGATGTAGAGCATAGAGTGTATCCTTCAATCTAAAATTTGGGGAGGAAGTAAGGATGATGTGTATTTATGTGTGTACAAATATAGATTAATGAAATTTGCAATAAAATGAATTAAAAACTTTTCGATAATATGACCACAAATATCTTCATTTTGGACAAAAAAGGAGTAGTGGGGTTTAAACCGATTTTAGTCATTGACTTTAATACAAATCGAATTTATTCTCTTGATAATACTCCTTGAATGTCCTTCCATGCTTGATTTTGCTAAATTTTACTTTTTGTTCTTGTTCTTTTTTTTTGTTAAATACCTTATGTATACCATTATGATTACAATATGCATGAGCTTCATAATCATTTTCATCATAAGCATAATAATAATCATTTTGTGCTGTGATATTATAATGGCAGCGGGGGCATGTACCCTATGAATAAAGCATAAAAAAAGCATTTCGAATTAATTGCAGCAAGCAGCGGAAATTGCGAATTTTGTTATTATCAAATTCCAATTCTTAAATCTCCCCCTCTCTCTCACCTGTAATGCTTGTGCCAATTTCCTTTCCAATGCTTGTATTTGTCGTTTCTGTTCCTCAATTTCACTCTTGGCCTGATCCAGCAATTCGCTCGTCTCCAAATACTTACTTTCCAAATCTTTAGATGTTTTCTTTGATTCTTCGGCTTCTTTTTTCAACGAATTAACATAGGCCTCCTCTGAGGCTGGTGTTGTTTCCATTGTGGCCACAATAATTCTTGAACCATATTCCAAGGTTTTTTCACGTGATTTCTCACGTTCCAATTCCGCTTCGAGGGTGGCAATTTTGGCTAATAATTTCTTATTTTCACGTTCTTGAGCCTCACGATTACGCAGCTCAAGGGCCAACATTTGTTTGGTACTTTGTAGATCATCACGAATCTTATCGATGTCATCCAATTCATCGCCGCTGGAACCGTCCAATAAAGCAGAGACAATACTACCGGCTCGTGATAAATTGCTGCCAGCAATGGAGGCAGCACCATCGGTGGCCTGGAAATTAAAATAACATTTTCGTATAAATTTCAGTTAGACACCACCCATCACCCCTACAACTTACATCAGCCGTTGCTGCCGCCGCCGTTCCACCAGCAGCATTTGCCAACATATTAATTTTCGACTGAGACTTTTGCAATTGTTCCTCAATGGTCATTTGTCGCCGGAATTTGCGCAAGCCCTCAATAAACGGTTTACTACGATCATTGGTCTGTGTTGGCTTTAATCGTACACCCGATTGAATTTGTTGCAACAATTTGTTGTGGGAATTTTCCTTTTCTGTTTCGTAGATGAATTTATTGTCCACCTTTGTCATGGATTTGCATGTAAGTATGGGTTGAGATCTAAGTGAAGGGATGAGATTATATTAACATGGCTTTCTTTTCTTTATTTCAGTTTAAAACATACCTATCATTGCATTCGACATGTCGAAGTTTTCTACCACTTTCTACCTCCTTCATCATTTCGGACCAATCGGGACGATGTCTTGGCCGTTTTCTATTGAAGGAAAGACATACAATTTTTGGGGAAAATTATATGGATAAGTTTGATGTTTTAGATAAATCAGTTAAATAATGTAGATAATTTATCTGCGTTGGATGTATCCACATAGATAAATGATTTAATCGTAGGTATATCATTTATGTAATTTAGATAGGGTACATAGGAAATCACCTTGCCTATGAATTCTCCCAGACCATTCAGTTCTAATATAAAAATTCTCTGTTTATTTGGTTCGTGTATAAAAACTTCCCAACCCTTGCCTAAAAAGACTCCCTTACCCTTTAGTTTATTTGAATAGACTCTTTTAGCTTGGTCATAAAGACTCGCTGAGTTTCATTTCATCAGAAAATGCGCCCAAAGCTTTAGTCGGTCTATAACGACTTACTGAGCTTAAGTTCGTCTATAAAGACTTCCTGAGGTTTAGCATGCCAATAAGTACTTCCTGAGATTCAGAATGTGTATCCGTTCCCTGAGTTTCAGCTCGTCTTTAAAGACTTTCTGAGTAAAGACCCTCTAAGCTGGTCTATTAAAATATTCTGACCTTTAGTTCTTCTGTAATGACCCAATACGCTTCAGCTGGTCCAAAAAGACTTCCTGAACCTCAGCTCGCTTACAAAGACTTTCTGAGCTTTAGCTCTTCTCTAAAGAATCCCTGATCTTCAGGTGCTCTTAAAGGGTTCCAGAGCTGCAGCTCGTCTATAAAAACTCCCTGAGTTTAATCCGCTCTAATAAGACT
>NW_026880693.1:0-31554 GCF_032173495.1 Musca vetustissima | reverse complement strand
TAACCAAGAGGAGTGGTTGACCATTAAATTGATACCAATTTTATTGTCGTCGGTGCTCGGATGTGGCAGTTACTCTTAAATATTTACAGGTGCTTACGTATTCATATGTAATTTAGTAACCCATTACCACAATAGAGAGCGAAAATATAGCGCTGATCGCTTTGAAATGCTCATTGAGGATCCAGGTATAGTCAAGGACAACGCCTATAATATTCGGTCATCATCAGATAATAATATTGGGATAAAGTAGACCGAAAACTTTATTTTTTGTGTTTTTTTTTTCGAGTCGATCTATAGGTCACAATAGAAAGCCGAACATCACAACACAACCCACGTTGAAGGGAATCTGGACAAGTAATTAGAAGGGCTGTACTGAATATTGGTAATATTCGGAAATATGTCAGTGTATGGAAGACAGAGGGTACAACTATCATGAAATATTACCCAAGCTGGGAATAAAAATCCGCAGAGAGATAGAGTTTTGTGGTAGTTGTGTAGGGTATCGTATGGTCGGTCCCCTCCGTCTGTACTGCTCCGCTCACTGGTTTAAGAATTTATTTGTCAGGGACTGTTGTGGAAATAGGTGTGGATTTTTAAAGGACTTATTATTCAATGACTAGGGTTTAATTTTTTAAGGAATTTATTTTTAAGGACTATGCTGGATTTTGTGAGGAATAATTTGAACGGACTGGGCGTGTCTATTTTAAGAATTTATTCAAGGACTAGGAGAGGATTTTTTAAGTATTTTTTTTAAAAGACTATGCGTTTATTTTTTAGCCTTTTTCTTCAAGGACTAAAGGATATTATTTGCAAGGACTAAGCGTGCATTTTGTATGGATTTCCTTTTTCAAATACTAGATTTTGTTAAGATTTATTTTTGGAAAGGAATAGGTGTGGATTTATTAAAGAATTTTTTCTATGACTAAGGACATTTTTTATAGTAGGTACTTGAAGTAGATGTTTAAAGGACTTTTTTCGTGACACGTCCTTTTTTAATTTCATTTGTATTTATTTCATTTTTTCAATTTTTCAATCACGTGCCTTTTTTGCAACCTTACATAAGGATTACCGTTCATATCCTTTTTGTAGCAGACATTACCAAATATTTGTCGCATACATATGTAACTAAACCCATTTTTTATTAAATTATCCTTAAATTCTTTTATCACCATGCCAAAATCAATACTAATGTGATAATTCTCAGAAAGAAAAAAAAAACAAACCCAACAACAAAGGACGAAATGAAAGAAAGGATAACAAATATCCGTTCTTTTTTGCCATGCTAGGTATTTGTTTATGTTGTAACCTTTGTTCTCGGCATGTTGTCACGGGTAATTTACAAAAATATGTCTTTGATTTTGCTTACAATAACAAAAAAGGCAATGTAAAAAAAATACATGTTACAGTGGTCGGCATATAGAAAAGGAGTGAATTTTTTAAAGAGTAGTTTTCAAAGGACTAACAGATGTGAGGGGTTCCTTTTCAAGGACCAAAAGATGTTTAAATTTGTTTAACAATCGAAAGGGGAGTGTTTTTATACCCTACACAACTATGTTGTCAGGGTATTGTGCAGCCCCAAAAGTTTGTAACGCCGCGAAATATTGGTCCTAGACCCACCTTTAAGTATACCGATCGTCAAGGACCAACAAAGGCGAGTCATTTTTAAAGAATATTTTTTCAAGGACCAAGCTTGGATTTTTTAAATATTTTTTCAATAGACCAACAGGGGCGTACCATTTTTATGAATATTTTCCAAAGGATTAACAGAGGCGTCAATTTTTCAGAAACTTGGATTTTGAAAGGATTATTTTTTTTAAATTTTATTTTTCATTATCTCTCTTACTATTTCGTTTTACCCGTTTTGTTTTATTAATTCCATGTCAGTATTGATTTTGTTGTTGTTTTTTTGTGTTTGCAATTTTTTTATGTGTGTTCCATTTTTTTGGTATTTGTTGTTTTTGGTTTGGTACTTGCCTGTAAAAAGACCTCCATAGTTTTCGAGCTGGCATTTTTGGCCGCCTCGTGTATGGGATAGTAACCATTATTGCAGGCTTTACGTGGACATGCATCAAATTCAGTTATCTAAAAAAATGAAGTGGCCATTGAACGGTTAGGAAAAAAAGAAAAAAAAAATTATACAACATAAATAAATACGACAATGTTATAGACCAGTTTCTTTTTTTTTAATTTTTTTGTGGGAATTTTATAAGAATTAACAATGCACACATGTAAATATATAAACACACACTCACACATATATACACACACACAGAGAAGTGAAGATAATAAAATGGATAGTAAAATCAAAAAAAGAAAAAAAAAACTGTGTACCACAGTTTTCATACAGAAAACGTCAAAAATTGTTAAAAAGATTTTTTGACGGATATTAGGAACTTTTAGAATTTTTTCTTATATGCGAATATTTACATGTTTTTTTTCGTGGTTTTTAATAGAATTTGTTACATTTTTATTACAAATGAAACTACGAGAATACAGTGCATTTATTTTATTATATGTAAAGGATGCACAGTGGGTTACACATTAGAAAAAATAAAAATAAACAACATATAAAAATATATATTAAAATTTCTGAAACGAGTATTTCCAACGCACTACAAAGCGAGATATTTTTAAAATAATTTTTATTTTTTTTTAAGTGGATATTTTGTGGAATTTAACGAAGTGTGGAAGTGTCGAAAAAATTAGTAATTGGTGAATTGGTAAGCCCCATTTTCAAACGAACTGGCTTGGTTTAAATATTATGTTGTGTTTTACTCAAACTAAAAACGCGGGGTTTCGAACCCTAAATCATACTTCTACAATTTTCATGTGAGAAGAAGAAGTGTAGGATATGCCTTAAGGAGTATTTCTTCGAAAGGGAGTTGCAACATCCCAACACTCCTTAATATAGAAAAATACAATTTCGCAGTAACATCATATAAAGATGGATATGCATAAATCTTAGATAAATAAGGCTGTCATTTGAACCCCAAACGTTCTTTCCATGGGTTTGATGTGAGAGGAAGATATAAAGAGCATATCTTAAGGAGTATTTCTTCCATAGGGAATTTCCACCTCCCGTCACTCCTTAGCTTTAAAAAACACCATTCAATAGTAAAACTGTGTCAAAAGTGATATACCGAAGTTGTACTAAAATAAAATAGGAAGTTGAGCCTCTAATATTTATTCCACAAATTTTATGTAGAAGGAAAAAGAGATGGGTATGCCTTAAGGAGTATTTCTTCCAAAGGAATTTGCAAAATCCAATAGTCCTTAATATAGAAAAACGCAATTTAGTAGTAACATCATATAAAGATGGATATACATAACTCTTAGTTAAATAACGCTGTCATTTGAACCCCAAACGTTCTTTCTATGGGATTTATGTGAGAGGAAGAAATGAAGGATATACATTAAGGAGTATTTCTTCTAAAGAGAGTTTCCACCCCCCTCACTCCTTAGCTTTAAAAAACACCATTCAATAGTTAAACTGTGCCAAAAGTGATATACCGAAGTTGTACTAAAATAAAGCTGGGATTTGAACCCTTAATTTTCGCTCCAAAGATTGTATATGGAAGAAAGAAGAGAAGGACATGCATTAAGGAGTATTTCTTCCAAAGGGAGTTTCTAGCTCCCGTCACTCCTTAGCATAAAAAAACCCCTTTAGTTGTAAAAGTGTAACAAAAGTGATATACCGAAGTTGTACTAAAATTAAGCTGGGATTTTAACCTTTAATCTTCATTCCAAACATTTTATGCAAAAAAAAAGAAGAGAAAGATATGCCTTAAGGAGCATGTTTTCCATAGGGAGTTTTATCCTCCCGTCACTCCTTAGCATAAAACACGCCATTCAATAGTAAAACTGTAGCAAAAGTCATATGCCAATGTTGTACTGAAATAAAGCTGGGATTTGATCCCTTAGTCTTCGTTCCACACATTTTATGTAGAAGGAAGAAGGGAAGGATATACCTTAAGGAGCATTTTTTCCAAAGGCAGTTACAACTTTCCGCCACTCCTTAGTATTAAAAAACACCATTCAATAGCAAAACTGTAGCAAAAGGGGTGTACCGAAGTTGTACTAAAATTAAGTAGGGATGTCAACCCTTAGTTTTCGTTCCACAGATTTTATATGGAAGAAGGAATAAAAGCGTTTGTCTTACGGAGTATTTCTTCCAAATGGAGTTGCAGGAAAGGCAGGATCCGTAGTATTAAAAAACTCAATTCAATAATTCAGTTGCACCAAAAATTGTATACCAATGTTGTACTAAAATAAAGTATGGATTTGAGCCCTTAATATTCATTCCTTAAATGTATATACAATAAAAAAGTGAAGGGCATGCCTTAAGGTGTATTTCTTCCAAATGGGGTTTTCATCTCCCGTCACTCCTTAGCATAAAAAAACACCATTCAATAGTAAAACTGCACCAAAAATTATATCTTCTGTGCATGATTTTTATGTTGAATGATTAAGGGAAGGGTAAGCCTTAGATCCGCGATTTTCGAGTTTTCACATAAAATCAATTATTTGCATTGTGGACCAGAGTACGTATACGTAGCGTCAACACGTATACGCTTCAAAGGCCACATAGAAAATGTCATTGCGAAAAATGATTACAATTATAGCGAAAATGTTATGTTTTTTTTTAGAAAAATAGTGACATTTTTTATTTAATGTCACTGCAATCTTATGAAGAAACGAAAAAAAAAATTATATCGAATGCTGAAAAATCACTCGGAGTTAAAAAATCAAAAAAAAAACTGATTCTTATATCCTCAAACATTTTTTAAATAAAAGAACCCTTTCATCTTAAAAATACTAAAATAAACGTTTGGACTTTTTAAAAATACTGTTTAGCGAACATATATAAAGCTAGAGGGTTTTAAAATGTTTCCAAAGAGTCCCTAGATTTTTAACCAACTATTTCTTCAAAATATTCTGTCTTTATATCCTACACAACAATGTTGTCAGGGTATTATAGCTTTGTGCAGTCCCAAGAGTTTGTAACGCCGATCGTCATATCTCGACTAGCTGAGTCGATCTAGACACAGGTTGCAATTATGGCACAAACATCGCAAATTTTCACAGGGTGAAGGGGATCGGATCAAAGAATAAACATGCCTGTTTTGATAAAGATCGGTCGATATTCAGCGGGTAAAATAAACCCTGACTTTTGTGTGAAAATGACAAAATTTGTATTCTATGGCGTATATATTTACTCCTGAAGGACATAGACCTGAAAAGTATATCCAAGAGTATATCCAAGAGGAGTCGTTGGCCTTTAAATTGATACCAATTATATTGTCGTATGTAATCGAATGTTGGAGTTACACGTAAATATTTACAGGTGCTTACGTATCCATATATTATTTAGTAGGGCGAAAATATAGTGCCGATCGCTTTGGAATTTTCTATGAGTATCCAGGACATCGCCTATAATTTTCGGTGATGATCAACTAATAATATTGGGATGAAGTAGATCGAAAATGTATTTTTTTAAGTTATTTCGAGTCAATATATAAGCCACATTACATAACAACCCACGGTGAAGGATAGCTGGACAAGTAATTAGAAGGGCTGTACTGAATATTAGTAATAATAATATTTGTTGACCTCTAGTCGATCAAGAGGGTGCAAATATCGCGAAGTATTGCCCAAGCTCAGAATGTAGTACCGCAGAAGTTGTGTAGGGTATCTTATGGCTGGCCCCGTCCGACTATACTGCTCCGCTCACTGGTTTTTTTATAAAATTTTTGTCTGAGCAACCTGGATTTTTAAACAGGTACTTTTAAATTTCAAATTAAAATAAAAAGGCTGGGGTCTTTTTAATTGGCCCATTATAAAATATAAAAAAAAATTTAATAGGAAATAGAAGAAGAAAAATCAAACGTGTTGTCTCATTAAAAATTTTAATTATGAACAGCATTGCGTATACGTAGTGTCAACACTTATACGCACCAATGCCCTAGATATTCTTCGACATATTTTTAAAACAAACTACGGACATTTTGTATATATTTCATATACACCTGTAATTTTTATACAGTAGACCAGGGATATAAGAGCATCTTATATATGAAAAATGAGACATATGAAAATGTTTCAACCCTATAAGAAAAACCCGCTTACCCGCGAATTTTGATTTTTTATGGAAATTTTGAAATCATTAATAAATTTTGGTGTAGTTAATTTTAAAACCCAAAAAATAAAAACTATGATTTACAATTACGATTTTTTCTGAATTTTTATAAAATATTTCTAAAACCTAATTTTATCAGAAGTATTTTTGAAAACAATAAAATAATACTTGAATTTTTAAATATATTTTTCTGATGTAATAAGAGACACCAAATAAAAAATTATATTTTTAAAATAATATTTTTTTTTCAAAAAACAAGAAATCTATTTTTTTGTTAAAAAAAAATACAATCAAAGTGCAAATGCTACAGATTATTCACATTAAACAATAAGGGACCTCGTTGTGTATACATAACGTCAACACTCATACACACCATGGTCCCCATACAATAATTTTTATACAAAATAATACCTTAAAGACTTAAAGAAAACGCTTCAATTTACACACACCAATAGACAAATATAATAAGAAAACAGACAGAAAACGCACACACACAGACAATATACATACAAAAATTATATTATTACAAAATATTTATGCTAATTATTATGTAGTATATACGCAAAATTAAAAAAATTAAAAGAAAATATTATTACTTTAATTTAATTTTTTGTGTGGCGGTTTATGACTCTTTCATACAAACACACACATACATCCTTTATATATATATATACATGTAACATAAACATATTTTCTTTAATTTTTTCCAATGCCTTCTTACATTCCTGGCAAAGAATTTCGCACAAAAAAGAAAAGAAAAAAATAGAAAACTCAAAAAACATTTCATGATAATGGTGATGGAGGTGGTTGGTGTAGTCATAATCAATAGAGGGAAAGGGGTGATCCAAAAAATATATATAGATATGAAAACAATGATTGATTAACGTTCAATGTTCAGATATTCAATGCGCATTTTTATTTATGGAGAAGAAGATAAACAAAAAAGTTTGTAGTTTGTTTTTTTATCTCAACATAAAGTAATTAAGTCGGTAAACAAGCCAAATTAGAAAACCAGATAATGTACCCTGCATTTCCATACCAAAATTCTGGCACATTCCTCGTGATCATAGATGGCGGCCAAGTGCAACGCCGTACGTCCATGTTCTCCGCCCTGCTGGATGTCGATGACATTACGATATTTGCCCATGACGCGTAACGCTTCGACCCGATTCAGTTCGGTGGCCAGGTGTACGGGTGCCTGTTTCTTTTCGTTGAGAATGCTTGTGTCCACGGGTCTTTTGGAAGCCATAGAATAAAAAATAGAAAATACGAAAGGAGTAAAAAAGAGAGTGAAATTAATTAATGCATCTAGTTGTTGTTTTTTTAATTGATTCTAAGAATGCAGTGCTAAAAGGGAAATTTGACAAGTTAATTAAGGTGGTTGTGTAAGAAACAAGTCATGAGGACCAATTACTGTGGCCATTTTTTTATTTTTCTGCAATTAATTACAGGTGTGTTCAACTTCCTTGTGCTGCCTTTGCGAACAATTCGTTGATTGCCGAAGAAATTAATAAAATATTGAAAACTATTGTCCAGGTAATTAAACGGAATGGAAAAATATTTCTGTTTATATAATTTCTTGGAAAATGTTAGGTAGTTTATTGGAAATTGTGTATCTGTTCTCCATTCGTCTGTTATGAAAGTCCGGGAAACAATTTCAGTTTCACACGTAAAACAAGCGAATATATACAAAATTGAGTTGAAATTAAAAGAAATGTGTACGTCTTGGCGTATACGTTGCGCCAGTAATTATACGCCCCGATGTCCGTATGAAGAAAGTTGTTTCTCTTAGTATTTAGAGAAGGATCCATTATTCCTAGACTGAATGTGAATATAGGATTTACCGACCAAGTCTCAAGGTAAATTTTAGAGAAGGGTCAATTATCTCCGTGTACATTTTAATTTTTATACCCTTCACCACACTGTGGTACAGGGTATTATGTCTTTGTGCATAAGTTTGTAACAGGCAAAAATAATCGAGATATGCCCATGGTTCCTTTTGAGAATATGCATAGAATCACTTTCTGAGTCGATTTATGCATGTTCGTCCGTCTGGCCATGTTAAATTGTAAAAAAAATACAGGTCGCATTTATGATCCGAATTGGATGAAAGTTGGCACAGCTCATTTGTTTGGCCCAAGGATGAACCCTATTGAAATTGGGAAAAATCGGTTGAGATTTAGATATAGCTCCCATATACATTTTCGTCCGATTTAAGGTAAATGGTGTATCAAAGTCCCTATATATCTTTCGATGTGCACGAAATTTAGCACAGCGTAATGAATAAGGTATAGAATGATGATTGCTAAATATCGTGAAAATCGGTTCAGATTTAGATATACCTCCCATATATAGTTTCGTCCGATTTATGGTAAATGGTGTCCCAAAGTCCCTACATATCTTTCGATGTGCAGGAAATTTGACACAGCGTAATGAATAAGGTCTAGAATGATGTGTGCAAAATTTCGTGAAAATCGGTTCAGATTTAGATATAGCTCCCATGTATATCTTCGTCCGATTTAAGGGAAATGGTGTACCAAAGTCACTATATATCTTTCGATGTGCACGAAATTTGGCACAGCGTAATGAATAAAGTCTAGAATGATGTGTGTTAAGTTTCGTGAAAATCGGTTCAGATTTAGATATAGCTCCCATATATATCTTTGTTCGATTTAAGGTAAATGGTCCACCAAAGTCCCTATATATCTTACGATGTGCACGAAATTTGCCATAGCGTACTGAATTGAGTCTAGAATGTTGTGTATTAAGTTTCGTGAAAATCGGTTCAGATTTAGATATAGCTCCCATATATAGTTTCGTCCGATTTATGGTAAATGGTGTCCCAAAGTCCCTACATATCTTTCGGTGTGCACGAAATTTGACACAGCGTAATGAATAAGGTCTAGAATGAGGTGTGTTAAGTTTCGTGAAAATCGGTTCAGATTTAGATATAGCTCCCATATATATTTTCGTCCGATTTAAGGTAATTGGTGCACCAAAGAACCTATATATCTTTCGATTTGCACGAATTTTTACATGGCGTTCTGAATTGAGTCTAGAATTATGATTGGTAAATTTCGTGAAAATCGGTTCAGATTTAGATATAGTTCCCATATATATCTTCGTCCGATTTAAGGTAAATGGTGTACCAAAGTCCCCATATATCTTTCGATGTGCACGAAATTTGGCACAGCGTAATTAATAAGGTCTAGAATGATGTGTGCTAAGTTTCGTGTAAATCGGTTCAGATTTAGATATAGCTCCCATATATATATGTTCATCCGATTTAAGGTAATAGGTGCACCACAGACCCTATATATCTTTCTATGTGCACGAAATTTGCCATAGCGTAATGAATAAGGTCTAGAATGATGTGTGCTAAGTTTCGTAAAAATCGGTTCAGATATGGATATAGCTCCCATATATATATGTTCATCCGATTTAAGGTAATTGGTGCACCAAAGACCCTATATATCTTTCGATATGCACGAAATTTGGCATATCGTAATGAATTAAGTCTAGAATGATGTGTGTTAAGTTTCGTGAAAATCGGTTCAGATTTAGATATAGCTCCCATGTATATTTTCGTCCGATTTTAGGTAAATGGTGTACCAAAGTGCCTATATACCTTTCGATTTGCACGAAATTTGCCATAGCGTAATGAATACGGTCTAGAATAATGTGTGCAATGTTTCGTGAAAATCGGTTCAGATTTAGATATAGCTCACATATATATTTTCGTCCGATTTAAGGTAATTGGTGCACCAAAGATCCTATATATATTTCGATTTGCACGAAATTTGGCATAGCGTACTGAATTGCGTTTATAATAATGTGTGCTAAGTTTCTTGAAAATCGGTTCACATTTAGATATAGCTCCCATATATAATTTCGCTCGATTTTAGGTAAATGGTGCACCAAAGTCCCTGGAAATCTTTTCATTTGCACGAATTTTTGCATAGCGTACTGAATTATGTCTAGAATGACGTGTGCTAAGTTTCGTGAAAATCTGTTCAGATTTAGATATAGCTCCCATATATATACTTTCGTCCGATTTTATATAATTGGTGCACCAAAGTCCATATATATCTTTCGATTTGCACGAATTTTGATATAGGGTACTGAATTAAGTCTAGAATGATGTTGCTAAGCTTCGTGAAAAGGTCCATAGCTAGGCCGATTGACACAACGTTGAAATCGGCTTAGATATAGATAAATAACAAAAACGCGACGTCTGTTAGGATACATATGTAGAATATACCCAAGGTGGTGAAGGGTATCATATAGTCGGCCCAGTCCGATTTTACTACTTTCCTTACTGGTTTTTTAGAGTCAATTATCCATTGAGCTGGGGTCATTTCTCCATTGATCAACGGCCATTTAACCTAGACCTAAATTAAATTTTCCATAGGCCCAGAGAAAATTATCCATTGACATAACGTTTATTATCCATTTCCAAATTTCATTGACCCAGGTCAATAATTCAATGACCAATTATCCGAAGTTAGGTTGGCTTTCACATCGAGTCAATTATCTATTGACCTAGTCAATATTCCATTGACTAATGTTTGGTTAACGATTAAAGACTCCTCAATTTAATTTTTCCGTCCGATTTCCGACCCTTTAATCCTAAAATCGCCGAGGATTTCAAATAGAGGCAATCAAGTGAAACGAAGTCAGCGTGATAAATAACCCCACGATGGTGGTGGGGAGGCTATTGATTTATGTGCTCACATTCCAGCCACGATTCGGATGGCGATGACAACGTTGTTACTCGTATTCCCACACGTTGGTGTTCGCGTTTATGTTACTCTATTGGCTAATGAATCTCTATTGTTGTGGTTGTGGTTTGGAAAATCAAAACTCTTTACCACAACATATCCATCGAAAACCCTATCCATTCTAAGAGTGCGGAAGAGGGGTGTCCTTCTCATACTTACATTGATAGTAAAAATTCCAAGGCATCACGTGAATCACATTCCACAGCCATGTGTATGGGTGTATTGCCGGCATTATCTTGTATATTAAAATCTAAGGGAAATAACATTTCAAAATTTATAAAATATACCATAATGAAAATATTTTATTAATTAAATTAATTTCAAAATATTCTGGAGGATTATTTGAAATATTTTTAGAAGGTTATGCTAAGATTTTTTATTGTTGCTTACCACCATTTTGATCTCTGATATAACGTAAAATATTTACACGATTACGTGATGCGGCCTGATGGGCAGCAGTTCGCCCCTTGCCATCCTGCAGTGAGAGACGTGTATTGTCGGCTTGATAGAGACTTTTGAAATCATCTAAATTGCCGGCTTCGGCAGCCTGAAAATAAAGAGAAATACAAAAATAGATGATAAATGGGGTTATCAGAAGAGAATGTGTCAGCTCCTTTAAATTCGTGGAAGACTTCATTTTTGAGTTGGGTCAAAATTAGGCGCTTAAACTTCATTTTAGCGGAATGGTGTTAAGAAGAAAAATATTCCGCATTGAATTTTACTATGGAACTCAGAAGAAACGAAATCTGTAAATTTAAGACATATACCCATAAAAGGTAGATGGAAATGATATATTCTACATCGAATTTCTCTATGGGTCTCCATAGAAATGAAATCTGTAATAGGTATATAGGACAATATATAAACCCTTCACCACACTGTGGTACAGGGTATTGTGTCTTTGTGCATATTTTTGTAAAAGACAAAAGGAAACGAGATAGACAAATGGATCCTTTTGAGAATATGCATAGAATCACTTTCTGGGCGATTTAGGCATCGCCCATGTATTTTTGCGTCCATGTATTTTTGCGAACAAAGTACAGGTCGCATTTTGATCCGATTTGGATGAAATTTGGCATAGGTCACGAATCCTATTGAAATTGGGAAAAATCGGTTCCTATTTAGATATAGCTCCCATATATATTTTCTTCCGATTTAATGTAAATGGTGCACCAAAGTCCCTATAAATCTTTCGATTTGCATGAAATTTGGCACAGGTCTAGAGTAATGTGTGTTAAGTTTCCTGGTTATCGGTTCAGATTTAGATATAGCTCTCATATATATAATAGTCCGATTTAATGTAAATGGTGCACCAAAGTCCCTATGTATCTCTCCATTTGCACGAAATTTGGCAGAGCGTACTGAACTGAGCCTAGAATGATATGTGCTAAGTTTCGTGAAAATCGATTCAGATTTAAATATAGCTCCCATGTTTACTTTCGTCCGATTTAAGGTAAATGGTGGACAAAAGTCCCTAAATATCTTTCGATTTGCAGGAAATTTGGCACAGCGTAATGAATTATGACCAGAATGATGTGTGTTAAGTTTCCTGAAAATCGATTCAGATTTAAATATAGCTACCATATATACTTTCGTCCGATTTAAGGTAAATGGTGTACCAAAAATCCCTTAATATCTTTCGATTTGCACGAAATTTGGAGCAGCATAATTAATTAGGTATAGAATAATGTGTGTTAAGTTTACTGAAAATCGGTTCAGATTTAGATATAGCTCCCATATATATTTTCGTCCGATTTAAGGTAAATGGTGTACCAAAGTCCCAATATATCTTTCGATTTGCACGAAATTTGGCCCAGCGTAATGAATACGGTCTAGAATAATGTGTGTTAAGTTTCGTGAAAATCGATTCAGATTTAGATATAGCTCCCATATATATTTTTGCCCGATTTAAGGTAAATGGTGCACCAAAGTCCCTATATATCTTTCGATTTGCACGAAATTTGGCACAGCGTAATAATTTAGGTCTAGAATGATGTGTGTTAAGTTTCCTGAAAATCGGTTCAGATTTAAATATAGCTCCCATATATATTTTCATCCGATTTAAGGTAAATGGTGCACCAAAGTCCCTATATATCTTTCGATTTGCACGAAATTTGGCACAACGTAATGAATTAGGTCTAGAATGATGTGTGTTGAGATTCCTGAAAATCGGTTCAGATTTATATATAGCTCCCATATATATTTTCGTCCGATTTAATGTAAATGGTGCACCAAAGTCCCTATATATCTTTCGATTTGCACGAAATTCGGCACAGCGTAATGAATTAGGTCTAGAATGATGTTTGTTAAGTTTCCTGAAAATCGGTTCAGATTTAGATATAGCTCTCATATATATTTTCGTCCGATTTCATCTAAATGGTGCACCAAAGTCCCTATATATCTCTCGATTTGCACGAAATTTGGCACAGCGTAATGAATTAGGTATAGAATGATGTGTGCTAAGTTTCGTGGAAATCGGTTCAGATTTAGATATAGCTCCCATATATATCTTGGTCCGATTTAAGGTAAATGGTGTACCAAAGTCCCTATATATCTTTCAATTTGCACGAAATTCGGCACAGTGTAATTAAGTAGGTCTAGAATGATGTGTGTTAAGTTTCCTGAAAATCGGTTCAGATTTAGATATAGCTCCCATATATATTCGTCTGATTTAGGTTAAATGGTGTACCAAAGTCCCTTAATATGTTTCAATTTGCACGAAATTTGGCATAGCGTACTAAATTAAATCTAGAATGATGTGTGCTAAGTTTCGTGAAAATCGGTTCAGATTTAGATATAGCTCCCATATATATCTTGGTCCGATTTAAGGTAAATGGTGTACCAAAGTCCCTATATATCTTTCAATTTGCACGAAATTCGGCACAGTGTAATTAAGTAGGTCTAGAGTGATGTGTGTTAAGTTTCCTGAAAATCGGTTCAGATTTAGATATAGCTTCTATATCTGTCTAAATTAAAGATTTAGTATCGGTTGCAGAATAACATGTTTATGGATTCAATTTAATTTTACTGGTCCTTTAAAAATGCGACGTCTGTTAGGATTCATCTGTTGAATATACCCAAAGTGGTGAAGGGTATCATATAGACGGCCCGTCCGTTTTTAATCCAAAACTATAGTTCTACATTAAAAATATATTTTTTAATAATCCTCGTTTACAGCTCCTGCAATTTTTTTTCTATTCTTAATAATTCAGGCTATTGTTTTTAAGAAATCCATACCTCGATTGTCCTTCGTTTTTTTTAATTCACAAAAAAAAAATTAAATTTTAAGTCTTTGAATTTTCCAACAACCCAAATCAACCGGTTACAATGATATTTAACATAAATATGCGGCAAACCAAAATAGAAAATTCAATTTCAAAATGTCAATTCGTCATTCTCTTTCTATATAATTTTTATTTTATTGCATAAGGTTTCTGTTTTGAAGGTGACCCTATTTGAACTTTGTTGACATTTTACAAATCGTCAATCCATTGATTTTGATTTGTCTGAGAATTTAAAAAATGTGAATTTCTTTATTGTTCCCTTTTTTGGGATATTAATAGTCATACGAAAAAAAAAAAAAACAGTGAGCGGAGCAGTATAGTCGGACGGGGCCGACCATATGATACCCTACACAACTTCCACGAAAGTTTAACTTTGTGTGGTTCTATATTCTGAGGCATGCTTATTGTTTGGCTTGATCCCCATCTCCATGTAAAAATTCACGATGTTTGGGCCATAATTGCGGCCTCTGGAGCGACCAGAAAATCAGACAAAAATAAAGTTTTTGGTCCATTTCATCCCCCTAAATATTAACCGATCTTTACCAGAACCCATCCTACATGCAAAATTTCGCGAAGATTGGTCCATAACTGTGGCTTGTATCGTGTTTACAAATTATAATGGACAGACGGACAGACGGACGGACGGACACACATGTCTATATCGACTCAGCTAGTCGAGATATGACGATCGGTATACTTAAAGATGGGTCTAGAACCAATATTTCGCGGCGTTACAAATTCTTGGGGCTGCACAAAGCTATAATAACCTGACAACATAGTTGTGTAGGGTATAAAAAATAAATAAAAAATAATTTTGTTGCACCCTGTAAAAAAATTAACCTCCTTAGTGCCTTTAAAGGATGCGTTCGGTCTTTGTTTTCTAGGGCCACAATATTTCAAAGTTGTTTATTTGGAAATATAGTCACACACATACATACATACACAACACAATGTGTGATGGTTAACTTTAGGAAAATTATGAAATATCTCCCGACATGATGGGACGGGACAACCATCAAAAACATTTTCTTAAATCAGGAATAATTTGTTGCCACACATTTTACAGCCTCTTTTTTATTGTTTTCGTCAGAAGACAAAAGCCACCGAGTAAATTATTCGCCTTTCATATAAAAATTGTGTGGTCTGGTGGCGTATGATGTGTGTCAACAATAATACGCCTCAAAGCACATTTTGCTTAAAGAACAAAGAAAAAGGTGTTTGTTGAACAGAATTTATTAAAAAAAAACTTTATAAATTCCTGAGAATACATAGAAGATATTTTCGCCTTCACATATTATTATTAGATTTATGAGCGAACATTTATTAGATTTCCTAGGAAATTTAATTTGTCCAATTTTATATATTTTAAGGTTATTTGTTTGTTATTTGAGTGGCGGCATTGTTTCGTTTCCTATTTTACTATTTTTCCCCTTAATTCACACCTTAGTTTAAAAATAGAGCTGCTCATATTAAAAACACAATCAATCATGAGTTGATATTTCATCACGGCAATGCCTTTTGTGTTAGATTAATTGAAACAACAACAAAATATTGAAGTGCCTTCTAAAGCCCTCATGCGTCACAGCAGCTAACCTTTCATCTATGGAATTTATTTTTATTTTAGGTCAGTTGAAAAATGAAATACGAAACAATCCGTTTAATTTTAAGAAATGTTACTCCAGTTTTACTTAGGGCAGCAGAAGGATTGATTAATATTTATACCTTACACATCTATGTTGTCAGGGTATTATAGCCTTGTGCAGGGATTCGAATGCCTATTTAGATAAAGATCGGTCGAGTCGATCTACAGGCCACAATTGAAAGTCGAACATCACAAAACAACCCACGTTGAAGGGAATCTGGACAAGTAATTAGAAGGACTGTATTGAATATTAGTAATATTTGTTGACCTCTAGTGGGTCAAAAGGGTGCAAACATCGCGAAATATTGTCCACTGGTTTTTAAATGACATCCTAGGGCAGTAGAAGGATCGATTGATATTTATACCCTACACAACTATGCCGTCAGGGTATTATAGCTTTGTGCAGGCCCAAAAGTTTGTAATGCCTCGAAATTTTGGTCCTAGACCCACCTTTAAGTATACCGATCGTCATATCTCGACTAGCTGAGTCGATCTAGACATGGGTGTCCGTCCGTCCATTATAATTTGTAAACACGATACAGACCACAGTTATGGACCAATCTTTACGACATTTTGCATGCAGGATGGGTGGCGTGGATTTATTGAAGTGTGTTTCAAGGGCCAACTTTTCAAGGGCCAACTGAGGCGTGGATTTATTAAAGAATATTTTTCAAGGGCCAACTGAGGCGTGGATTTATTAAAGAATAAATATTTTTCAAGGGCCAACTGAGGCGTGGATTTATTAAAGAATATTTTTCAAGGGCCAACTGAGGCGTGGATTTATTAAAGAATATTTTTCAAGGGCCAACTGAGGCGTGGATTTATTAAAGAATATTTTTCAAGGGCCAACTGGGGCGTGGATTTATTAAAGAATATTTTTCAAGGGCCAACTGAGGCGTGGATTTATTAAACAATATTTTTCAAGGGCCAACTGAGGCGTGGATTTATTAAAGAATATTTTTCAAGGGCCAACTGAGGCGTGGATTTATTAAACAATATTTTTCAAGGGCCAACTGAGGCGTGGATTTATTAAACAATATTTTTCAAGGGCCAACTGAGGCGTGGATTTATTAAACAATATTTTTCAAGGGCCAACTGAGGCGTGGATTTATTAAACAATATTTTTCAAGGGCCAACTGAGGCGTGGATTTATTAAACAATATTTTTCAAGGGCCAACTGAGGCGTGGATTTATTAAACAATATTTTTCAAGGGCCAACTGAGGCGTGGATTTATTAAAGAATATTTTTCAAGGGCCAACTGAGGCGTGGATTTATTAAAGAATATTTTTCAAGGGCCAACTGAGGCGTGGATTTATTAAAGAATATTTTTCAAGGGCCAACTGAGGCGTGGATTTATTAAAGAATATTTTTCAAGGGCCAACTGAGGCGTGGATTTATTAAAGAATATTTTTCAAGGGCCAACTGAGGCGTGGATTTATTAAAGAATATTTTTCAAGGGCCAACTGAGGCGTGGATTTATTAAAGAATATTTTTCAAGGGCCAACTGAGGCGTGGATTTATTAAAGAATATTTTTCAAGGGCCAACTGAGGCGTGGATTTATTAAAGAATATTTTTCAAGGGCCAACTGAGGCGTGGATTTATTAAAGAATATTTTTCAAGGGCCAACTGAGGCGTGGATTTATTAAAGAATATTTTTCAAGGGCCAACTGAGGCGTGGATTTATTAAAGAATATTTTTCAAGGGCCAACTGAGGCGTGGATTTATTAAAGAATATTTTTCAAGGGCCAACTGAGGCGAATATTTTTCAAGGGCCAACTGAGGGATTTATTAAAGAATATTTTTCAAGGGCCAACTGAGGCGTGGATTTATTAAAGAATATTTTTCAAGGGCCAACTGAGGCGTGGATTTATTAAAGAATATTTTTCAAGGGCCAACTGAGGCGTGGATTTATTAAAGAATATTTTTCAAGGGCCAACTGAGGCGTGGATTTATTAAAGAATATTTTTCAAGGGCCAACTGAGGCGTGGATTTATTAAAGAATATTTTTCAAGGGCCAACTGAGGCGTGGATTTATTAAAGAATATTTTTCAAGGGCCAACTGAGGCGTGGATTTATTAAAGAATATTTTTCAAGGGCCAACTGAGGCGTGGATTTATTAAAGAATATTTTTCAAGGGCCAACTGAGGCGTGGATTTATTAAAGAATATTTTTCAAGGGCCAACTGAGGCGTGGATTTATTAAAGAATATTTTTCAAGGGCCAACTGAGGCGTGGATTTATTAAAGAATATTTTTCAAGGGCCAACTGAGGCGTGGATTTATTAAAGAATATTTTTCAAGGGCCAACTGAGGCGTGGATTTATTAAAGAATATTTTTCAAGGGCCAACTGAGGCGTGGATTTATTAAAGAATATTTTTCAAGGGCCAACTGAGGCGTGGATTTATTAAAGAATATTTTTCAAGGGCCAACTGAGGCGTGGATTTATTAAAGAATATTTTTCAAGGGCCAACTGAGGCGTGGATTTATTAAAGAATATTTTTCAAGGGCCAACTGAGGCGTGGATTTATTAAAGAATATTTTTCAAGGGCCAACTGAGGCGTGGATTTATTAAAGAATATTTTTCAAGGGCCAACTGAGGCGTGGATTTATTAAAGAATATTTTTCAAGGGCCAACTGAGGCGTGGATTTATTAAAGAATATTTTTCAAGGGCCAACTGAGGCGTGGATTTATTAAAGAATATTTTTCAAGGGCCAACTGAGGCGTGGATTTATTAAAGAATATTTTTCAAGGGCCAACTGAGGCGTGGAAAGAATATTTTTCAAGGGCCAACTGAGGCGTGGATTTATTAAAGAATATTTTTCAAGGGCCAACTGAGGCGTGGATTTATTAAAGAATATTTTTCAAGGGCCAACTGAGGCGTGGATTTATTAAAGAATATTTTTCAAGGGCCAACTGAGGCGTGGATTTATTAAAGAATATTTTTCAAGGGCCAACTGAGGCGTGGATTTATTAAAGAATATTTTTCAAGGGCCAACTGAGGCGTGGATTTATTAAAGAATATTTTTCAAGGGCCAACTGAGGCGTGGATTTATTAAAGAATATTTTTCAAGGGCCAACTGAGGCGTGGATTTATTAAAGAATATTTTTCAAGGGCCAACTGAGGCGTGGATTTATTAAAGAATATTTTTCAAGGGCCAACTGAGGCGTGGATTTATTAAAGAATATTTTTCAAGGGCCAACTGAGGCGTGGATTTATTAAAGAATATTTTTCAAGGGCCAACTGAGGCGTGGATTTATTAAAGATATTTTTCAAGGGCCAACTGAGGCGTGGATTTATTAAAGAATATTTTTCAAGGGCCAACTGAGGCGTGGATTTATTAAAGAATATTTTTCAAGGGCCAACTGAGGCGTGGATTTATTAAAGAATATTTTTCAAGGGCCAACTGAGGCGTGGATTTATTAAAGAATATTTTTCAAGGGCCAACTGAGGCGTGGATTTATTAAAGAATATTTTTCAAGGGCCAACTGAGGCGTGGATTTATTAAAGAATATTTTTCAAGGGCCAACTGAGGCGTGGATTTATTAAAGAATATTTTTCAAGGGCCAACTGAGGCGTGGATTTATTAAAGAATATTTTTCAAGGGCCAACTGGCGTGGATTTTATTAAAGAATATTTTTCAAGGGCCAACTGAGGCGTGGATTTATTAAAGAATATTTTTCAAGGGCCAACTGAGGCGTGGATTTATTAAAGAATATTTTTCAAGGGCCAACTGAGGCGTGGATTTATTAAAGAATATTTTTCAAGGGCCAACTGAGGCGTGGATTTATTAAAGAATATTTTTCAAGGGCCAACTGAGGCGTGGATTTATTAAAGAATATTTTTCAAGGGCCAACTGAGGCGTGGATTTATTAAAGAATATTTTTCAAGGGCCAACTGAGGCGTGGATTTATTAAAGAATATTTTTCAAGGGCCAACTGAGGCGTGGATTTATTAAAGAATATTTTTCAAGGGCCAACTGAGGCGTGGATTTATTATTTTTCAAGAATATTTTTCAAGGGCCAACTGAGGCGTGGATTTATTAAAGAATATTTTTCAAGGGCCAACTGAGGCGTGGATTTATTAAAGAATATTTTTCAAGGGCCAACTGAGGCGTGGATTTATTAAAGAATATTTTTCAAGGGCCAACTGGCTTTATTAAAGAATATTTTTCAAGGGCCAACTGAGGCGTGGATTTTATGGATTTAAAAGAATATTTTTCAAGGGCCAACTGAGGCGTGTATTTATTAAAGAATATTTTTCAGGGCCAACTGAGGCGTGGATTTATTATATTATTTTCAAGGGCCAACTGAGGCGTGGATTTATTAAAGAATATTTTTCAAGGGCCAACTGAGGCGTGGATTTATTAAAGAATATTTTTCAAGGGCCAACTGAGGCGTGGATTTATTAAAGAATATTTTTCAAGGGCCAACTGAGGCGTGGATTTATTAAAGAATATTTTTCAAGGGCCAACTGAGGCGTGGATTTATTAAAGAATATTTTTCAAGGGCCAACTGAGGCGTGGATTTATTAAAGAATATTTTTCAAGGGCCAACTGAGGCGTGGATTTATTAAAGAATATTTTTCAAGGGCCAACTGAGGGGTCGACTGTGGATTTATTAAAGAATATTTTTCAAGGGCCAACTGAGGCGTGGATTTATTAAAGAATATTTTTCAAGGGCCAACTGAGGCGTGGATTTATTAAAGAATATTTTTCAAGGGCCAACTGAGGCGTGGATTTATTAAAGAATATTTTTCAAGGGCCAACTGAGGCGTGGATTTATTAAAGAATATTTTTCAAGGGCCAACTGAGGCGTGGATTTATTAAAGAATATTTTTCAAGGGCCAACTGAGGCGTGGATTTATTAAAGAATATTTTTCAAGGGCCAACTGAGGCGTGGATTTATTAAAGAATATTTTTCAAGGGCCAACTGAGGCGTGGATTTATTAAAGAATATTTTTCAAGGGCCAACTGAGGCGTGGATTTATTAAAGAATATTTTTCAAGGGCCAACTGAGGCGTGGATTTATTAAAGAATATTTTTCAAGGGCCAACTGAGGCGTGGATTTATTAAAGAATATTTTTCAAGGGCCAACTGAGGCGTGGATTTATTAAAGAATATTTTTCAAGGGCCAACTGAGGCGTGGATTTATTAAAGAATATTTTTCAAGGGCCAACTGAGGCGTGGATTTATTAAAGAATATTTTTCAAGGGCCAACTGAGGCGTGGATTTATTAAAGAATATTTTTTTAAGGCCAACTGAGGCGTGGATTTATTAAAGAATATTTTTCAAGGGCCAACTGAGGCGTGGATTTATTAAAGAATATTTTTCAAGGGCCAACTGAGGCGTGGATTTATTAAAGAATATTTTTCAAGGGCCAACTGAGGCGTGGATTTATTAAAGAATATTTTTCAAGGGCCAACTGAGGCGTGGATTTATTAAAGAATATTTTTCAAGGGCCAACTGAGGCGTGGATTTATTAAAGAATATTTTTCAAGGGCCAACTGAGGCGTGGATTTATTAAAGAATATTTTTCAAGGGCCAACTGAGGCGTGGATTTATTAAAGAATATTTTTCAAGGGCCAACTGAGGCGTGGATTTATTAAAGAATATTTTTCAAGGGCCAACTGAGGCGTGGATTTATTAAAGAATATTTTTCAAGGGCCAACTGAGGCGTGGGGTTAACTATTAGGCGTGGAATTTTTTTTTTCAAGGGCCAACTGAGGCGTGGATTTATTAAAGAATATTTTTCAAGGGCCAACTGAGGCGTGGATTTATTAAAGAATATTTTTCAAGGGCCAACTGAGGCGTGGATTTATTAAAGAATATTTTTCAAGGGCCAACTGAGGCGTGGATTTATTAAAGAATATTTTTCAAGGGCCAACTGAGGCGTGGATTTATTAAAGAATATTTTTCAAGGGCCAACTGAGGCGTGGATTTATTAAAGAATATTTTTCAAGGGCCAACTGAGGCGTGGATTTATTAAAGAATATTTTTCAAGGGCCAACTGAGGCGTGGATTTATTAAAGAATATTTTTCAAGGGCCAACTGAGGCGATTTTTATTAAAGAATATTTTTCAAGGGCCAACTGAGGCGTGGATTTATTAAAGAATATTTTTCAAGGGCCAACTGAGGCGTGGATTTATTAAAGAATATTTTTCAAGGGCCAACTGAGGCGTGGATTTATTACTGAGGCGTGGATTTATTAAAGAATATTTTTCAAGGGCCAACTGAGGCGTGGATTTATTAAAGAATATTTTTCAAGGGCCAACTGAGGCGTGGATTTATTAAAGAATATTTTTCAAGGGCCAACTGAGGCGTGGATTTATTAAAGAATATTTTTCAAGGGCCAACTGAGGCGTGGATTTATTAAAGAATATTTTTCAAGGGCCAACTGAGGCGTGGATTTATTAAAGAATATTTTTCAAGGGCCAACTGAGGCGTGGATTTATTAAAGAATATTTTTCAAGGGCCAACTGAGGCGTGGATTTATTAAAGAATATTTTTCAAGGGCCAACTGAGGCGTGGATTTATTAAAGAATATTTTTCAAGGGCCAACTGAGGCGTGGATTTATTGGATTTATTAAAGAATATTTTTCAAGGGCCAACTGAGGCGTGGATTTATTAAAGAATATTTTTCAAGGGCCAACTGAGGCGTGGATTTATTAAAGAATATTTTTCAAGGGCCAACTGAGGCGTGGATTTATTAAAGAATATTTTTCAAGGGCCAACTGAGGCGTGGATTTATTAAAGAATATTTTTCAAGGGCCAACTGAGGCGTGGATTTATTAAAGAATATTTTTCAAGGGCCAACTGAGGCGTGGATTTATTAAAGAATATTTTTCAAGGGCCAACTGAGGCGTGGATTTATTAAAGAATATTTTTCAAGGGCCAACTGAGGCGTGGATTTATTAAAGAATATTTTTCAAGGGCCAACTGAGGCGTGGATTTATTAAAGAATATTTTTCAAGGGCCAACTGAGGCGTGGATTTATTAAAGAATATTTTTCAAGGGCCAACTGAGGCGTGGATTTATTAAAGAATATTTTTCAAGGGCCAACTGAGGCGTGGATTTATTAAAGAATATTTTTCAAGGGCCAACTGAGGCGTGGATTTATTAAAGAATATTTTTCAAGGGCCAACTGAGGCCTGGATTTATTAAAGAATATTTTTCAATGGCCAACTGAGGCGTGGATTTATTAAAGAATATTGTTCCAGAGTGTTCATAGTTGTTGTCACGACAAAAAAATAACAGAAGATTTTTTTTTAATTTTAACAATTGCCAAAAAACGTCGCCTGCCAAGATTGTGACAGATTTGTGTGACCTACAGACAAGACGTAGACACTCAACTTCCCATTCCGTGGCGTATGAATATTGGGAAATATTAAAGTTTATATTTATCATGCGTCACACTGCACCACAACATAGGAATTTATGAGACTGCAGGCCTCTCTTTTGAAGCTGTAGTTCTTCTTATTGGCCACTTGTTTGGAATTTACGAATATTTCATGGTCACTGCCAAAGACTTTTGTCTATTTTTATAATTGTTATGTTACATATTATAACTTGTATTAAAATTGCATGAACAAAATGGTCATAAAATAGTCATGACTGTTTTGCTTATATTTCTCTACACTTTTTTGTCTTAATTTCTAATTTTTACGTCCTTGCCAAAAATAGTATTTGCCAAGATTTTGATAAATTTTCTGAACTGCAGACAAAGACAAAATAACTGGCAAACAAATTCATATTTAGCTCAGTAATGCCAATGATCATAAGCAAAACAAAAGGAACACGCCTCTTTTGGTCCTTTGTTAAAAGATGAGATGTTGAAACCCAACCTTCTTGTTCGATTGTAGTTTCAACTCTAATCTATTTATGAAATATTCTGACTTAGGTACTACATAAACTAATCTAACTTAGCCTATCTTAAACACATAACAACTATCAGTTCTCACAGTGCACATGGGGGTTGCGTTCATTTGTGTACATCAAATGAGCGCATCAATATCTTTGTGTGTGGACTTCTATTGATTCTTTCTTATCAGCGCACACACACAGACCTTGTGACTGCATTAGCCACTTACCATAAAACCACTTGAACATCATTTATGAAATGCATAAATGTGAAGTGATCATAAAATAAAAAGAATGAAGCCGAGCATGTTCATATTTTTATGAACATTCTCCCGGCCGGCAAATATTAGTCTTGATAAGTTGTGCCCGTGGGAAGTGATTGGTGACATGTTTCTTAATCTAAACAGTTCTTTTTTGAATATGAATTGAACATTGAAAATACAGATATTGTTATAAGTAAAATATTCTTCTATGTAAATATAAAATTCTTAAATTCGCGTCATCATTTTCTATTTCCTTTGTCGTTATTTCTGCATCCTTCCGTCGCTTTTGGATTGGATGCAGTTGCTTATATCTCGGCAGTTATCGGTGGGCTGTCTTCACTTCACTTTTTTCAATCTGCATCATCTTAGCTTTAGAAAAGGTCTCAACGCTGCTAGATCGCTGCTCTTTCTGCTGTTGTAGATGTCTGGCGGTGAATGTGGTAGTGGTTGCGAGGTAGCCCTTCCTATTGGTCTATTTAACATTTGTACTAGTTCTTGATATTTTGGAGATTCACCTCCAGTAGTTTGTTGTTTCAGCGGAGCCATTTCCTTTAGCCTTTGTTTTATCTTTTGATATTTTGGAGATCCATCTCCTGCATCTGGTTTATGAAAGAATTTTTGTTGTAAGGTAAATCTGCTACTTTTCCGCAAAATACTTTTTGTGGTGGAGCTGCATTGCCACCTATTATGTCGCCATAAGCAAGGGCCAACTTTCCGGCATAACTTGCAAGATATATGTCGGCTTACCACAGGACGGAACCGATTGGTGATGTTGCTGCACCTCAATGATTTCGGTGTTTTGCATTTGTTGTTGTGTACTTGACCGATGGGATGGTGGTTGTTGATGATGATGTACCACCTCTGTTGTTGTAGCATCCTCTTGTTCCAGAATCGCATTGTGTTCACTTTCTTCATTATATTCGTCTTCTTCGGTTTTGATTTTACGCTTGGCTAGCGGTATCTCTTCTCCGTCATCTACTTCATGCTCGTCGTGGTTTTTTTTGATGTTTTTCTTGCTGGGACAACCAAATATTCTGATTGTCTTCAGTTCCTTTAAGGACCATTGTTGTCGTGTTACTTCTGAAATTAGAGTTTTCAACAATCTCTATTTCCATCCTTTGAAAGATATTCTTTAATAAATCCACGCCCGTTTTGGTCTTTTAAAAAATATTCTAAATATATCATAATTTTTCAAAAATTTTTTCCCTCGTGTTTTGAGTGACTATCCCTCGATGGGGCGAGCGAATGATGTCATAGGTTTCGAGCGAAATTCACCCATTTGGCAACTTGCCACGATTGTAACACCGCGTAACCACCTTTACAATACAATATAGCGTATGAGTGTTGCAAAATATTAAAATTTCTCATACGCCAATTGTAAATTGGAATTTACGAAATTTAATGGCCTAGTTGTTTTTTTTTTTAATAAATCATAAGCCTATAATGTGTACCATCCATGCTGTTAAGTCCGCACTATAGGGACTTGGGTGGTTGGCAGGTACAATGCAATCGATTCTCCCGATAGAGTCAGTGCGTCCAATACGCACTCGTGAGCAAAAATAAAAGATAATAAATAAAAACACAAGAGTTTATTATTAAAAGGTTCGACCAATGCCGATATATATATTTATTGGTAAACAATATTACCTTTATTGTACAACAATATGTACGATGGCTTACTATTTAAGCGCGATCACAACAATATGTGTGGCCAGTAGGTAACAACGAGAGTTCAAGTACTAATAATAAGAATAATAACCCAAAGATGCCAAAAGGTGGCGCAAACTCAAAAATGTAAACAAAAGGCCGTTGAAATCTGGCAGTCTCATACTATTACAAGGATGTAATAAAAAGGAGTGAACAGATTTCAACGGCTATGGCCTTTCAAATCAAATGCTAACTATTTAACTATTTTAAATAGCAATTCTTGCTTAAGCACATGCCTTAAATAACCTTAAGAAATTTTTAAATAATTTTCAGGCCAGTGGGTCCCATAAAAAATATTTTTTTAGGTAAAATCCAAGTCCACAACTTCTCCCAAAAGAACCTCTCACATACTTATTTTTATAACTTTACCATGAAAACAGGCTTGCTGTTGATCTGCAGAAACATACAATCAACCACCTATATAGTAGATACCGGATATAAGAAAATCAAAAAAAAACCGGCGATTTCTTTCTTATATTCGTTTTTTCATATAGGGATTTATCGGATGCATGAAAGTTGTTTCTTATATGCGTACATACGCATATAAAAATACAAAATTACTAAATTAAAATCAGTTCATAGTTTGACTAAAAATAGATGCATATGTTTCTATTCATATGGATAAAATTTTTCAAATAGAATTAAAAAATATTTTATTTTATTTTTTAAAACATTTTCAATGTTAATAAATTGGCCAACAATCTTACATATGTTCTTATATGAAACGATTTCTAATACCTTTGTCAGCTTTGGTGTTTGAAAAATATTTCTTATATCAGCGTTTCTTATATCAGCGAAGCACTGATGAGATGTAAAAAGGCTCGGTGTTTTTGATAATCTTTCTTATATGCGAGTCTTTCTTATATGAGATGTGCTTATATCCGATATCGACTGTACAATGTATGGTGGCGTATGATTACTGAAAATTGTGCACGCTGACATTCCTCATTCGCCACACTGTGGCAATGGGATTTATGGAATTTGTTTCATTGTGACAGAAAATTTCATCACATACAATTAAAAAGAAAAAAAATATCAGTGGCCCTGAAAAAAATATGAACTTACATATTTTAAAATATATATTTATTTTTCAGGAGATTTATCAAATATTACTGCTATTTGTATTAGTCGCAGGTTTAACTGGGCTACCATAAATAACACATCTATCATAGGGTGATACAAACATCTCGAAATTTTCACCGGTGACTTTATAAAATTTAATCATGATCGGAATAAAAGCCTAAAATGTTGAAAGAATGAAACATCACAATTTATGATAATTGACTCAATAAATTAAGGACGCAAATGAATTCCTAACAAAAATTATAAATATCCGGCCATCTTCTGCAATAGCCTCCCACATATAAAGATCCAGTCTCCATAAATGTATTTTGATGGTTCTATTCTTATTTTCCAACCGATGTGACAATTCATTCAATTTTAATTTCAAGCTGGTCCCTGCCAAAGACGAGGATCTCAAATAAAAATTAAAATAAAAAAAAATCAAAGTATAAAAATCCCAATAATTTCTCCCAATGCCATTACCTGACCAGACGAAACTCCCAACAAAGTCACAAAATTATAATTTTTATAAAATAAATTGCAGCTTAACGGAAAAAAGCAACATTAATATAAAACATTATTGTAGAGGTGGTAGAGTAAACAAAAATTAACCCAATACCACAATCAAAGCTATCAAAAGTTGAGCAAATATCTCCCATTTCTTTAAAGGTAGGTGTCACAAAAATTGACGGCAAAAAGAAAACGTCAGCATTTGAAGTTCATGGTCACGGCAAAGCAATAAATTCGGTCAAGTGTATACAATGTATTTTTACATGTCTACAATTAGACCGAATTCTGAAAAAATTTTCCTATAATAAAATAGTGGACAATTTAGTGCTTTTAGATTTTAGGCCCTGTGGCATACAATTTTTCCGCAAATATATTTCAAAAAAAAGTCCGTTGGGAAGGCTACACACATTTTTTTTTTATTTTTTCTTCTCATTCGGAATTCGTATTTGGAAATAAAATTGCAACACATTTTCCCATTGGAAATGACCAACAACAAATATATTAAACATGTTTTAAATATTTTTGTATTAAAAAAACTACCAAGCGGATGTGTTACAATCGGATGTTGGCTTAGCTACACATTTCAATACACTCGAAATATCACATGAGTTGAAATACATTTAGACCTCCGCTTCATCTTAAATTTATACCCAGTTGACGAGGCGAAGACCCCACAACTTCGCTTAAGAAAATAACATTCCAGCCTCAGGTAAGCAGGCTGAGCATGTAATAATGCAAAACGAAATTCTTAATTAATTTATTTGCGTAGAAGAAAATAAAATTGTCATGCATGATGAAAAATACAAATGTCAACAATCAAATATTTACTGAGGTGACCACAACAACTAGCAGTAATGCAAAAAAAGCACACAATACAAAAGGACAACCGCATAATAAAATTTTACATTTATTAAACTAAATTTTAAAAAATCGACGCCTACTTAAAGTCGGTTAAAATATTTTCTTATATCCACTCCTATTTATAGCCCTTTCGACCCCTTGATTTTTATACCCTTTACAGCACTGTGGTACAGGGTATTATGTCCTTGTGCATATGTTTGTAACAGGCAAAAAGAAACGAGATAGACACATGGTTTCTTTTGAGAATATGCATAGAATCACTTTGTAAGTCGATTTATGCATGTCCGTCCGTCTGTCTGTCTGTCCATGTTAAATTGTGAACAAAGTACAAGTCGCATTTATTATTCGAATTGGATGACATTTGGCACAGCTCATTCATTTGGCCCAAGGACGAACCCTATTGAAATTGAAAAAAATCGTTTCAGATTTATATATAGCTCCCAAATATATTTTCGTCCGATTTATAGTAAATGGTGCACCAAAGTCCCTATATATCTCTCGATTTCTACGAAATTTGGTACAGCGTAATGAATTAGGTCTAGAATGATGTGTATTAAGTTTCCTGAAAATCGGTTCAGATCTAGATATAGCTCCCTATATATCTTTCGGTTTGCACGAAATTTGACACAGCGTAATGAATTAGGTCTAGAATGATGAGTGTTAGGTTTCCTGAAATCGTTGACATCGGTTCAGATTTAGATATAGCTTCTATATCTGACCAAATTAATAATTTAGTATAGGTTGCCAAATGACATATTTATGGATCCAATTTCATTTTACTGATCCTTTAAAAAGCGACGTCTGTTAGGATTCATCTGTTGATTTTTTAATATATTCACGCCTCTTGATTTTCTTTAATAAATCCACGCCCCTATAGACCCTTGATTTTTTAATAAATCCACGTCCCTATAGACCCTTGATTTTTTAATAAATCCACGCCCCTATAGACCCTTGACTTTTTTAATAAATCCACGCCTCTATGGATCCATTGATTTTTTTTAAATAAATCCTTGTCTCTTTGGATCCCTTTACATTTTTTTAATAAAACCAACCCTATTTTGGGTCCCATGAACAATATTTTTGAAATAATTCCTCGCCCCTTTGGATTCCTTGACATTTTTTAATAAAACCACGCCTAAATAGTGTCCCTTGGAAATATTTTTAATAAATACACGCCTCTCTGGATTCTTAAAAATTATATTTTAATAAATACACGCTCCTCAACGTCTCTTTTGACCCCTTGAAAACTGTTTTTTAATAAATCGACGCCTCTTTGGACCCCTTGGAAAATATTTTTTTTATTAAATCCGCGCTTATTTATAGTCCTTATTTTTTTGAATTTACGCAAATTTGATGTCCTTAAAAGATATATTTTAAAAAATTTCCTATTTATATTTTGAGCTTCTCTCTATTTATAGTTTCTGTAAAAAATCATGCTTACCGATAGTCCTAAAAATATATTTGTATATTCCCGCCTTGTGGGTCAAAAAATATGCTCGACTAGACGAAACGAAAAGTTTTATCAAACAAATTAGCCCTCAAGGAAGAAAATTAGGACAAAGTAATAATATCGGTGGTGGGGGAGGAATTGTAAACAAATTTGTTAAATAGGTGGTAAAGTTCGGAAAATATTCTGTATCTTTATCTCTGGGGGGGAGGTCATGTACTACAAATTGCCACCTAATACCAAAAATTCAATATTGAAGTTCAGGGCCATTACAAATCAATGACTCCGCCAACAAAACTCAACAAGTTCGTAGCAGGTATTTAACCTGTAATTTGATATGTATGTTTAGGTTTCGAATGAAAAACGGTGGTACAATCAACCACACCTTGTGATTAGATGGTGGCATTATTGAAAAGGGAAATGTTGGAATTAAAAAAAAAATTAAAAACATTTTTTAAAAGTGGGCGTGAATTGGTTTAAAGAATATTTTTGTATGGGTCCAAAGAGTAGAGGATTTATTAAAAATTATTTTCAAGGGGCAGAATGAGGCTTGGATTAATATTTTCTAGAGGTCCAAAGAGGTGTGGATTTATTATTTTTTTTTCAAGAGGCCCAGAGAGGTACAAAGATGTGGGATTTATTAATTTTTTCTAGGGGCCCAATGAGGCGTGGATTTATTAATTTTTTCATGGCGTGGATTTATTACAAATAAATTTTCAAGGGGCCCAATGGCAGGTGAATTTATTAAAAATTATTTTTCAATGGGCCCATTTTTTTTCAAGGGCGTGGATTTATTACAAATTATTTTTCAAGGGACCCAATGGGGGTGGATTTATTAAATAATATTTTTCGATGGACCCAATGAAGTGTGGATTTATTAATTTTTTTTGGGGCCCAGAGAGGTCCAAAGAGGTGGGATTCATTAATTTTTTCAAGAGGCCCAATGTAGATTTATTACATTTTTTCAGGGCGTGGATTTATTACAAATAAATTTTCAAGGGGCCCAATATCAGGTAGATTTATTAAAAATTATTTTTCAATGGGCCCAAGAGGTGTGGCTTTTGAAAAATTATATTTCGAAGGTTCCAAAAAGGTGTGGCTTTTGAAAAATTATATTTCGAAGGTTCCAAAGAGGTGTGTCTTTTGAAAAATGATATTTCGAAGGGTCCAATGAGGTGTGGCTTTTGAAAAATTATATTTCGAAGGTTCCAAAGAGGTGTGGCTTTTGAAAAATTATATTTCGAAGGTTCCAAAGAGGTGTGGCTTTTGAAAAATTATATTTCGAGAGGTCCAAAAAGGTGTGGATTTATTAATTTTTTTTTTCAAGAGGCCCAGAGAGGTTCAAAGAGGTGGGATTTATTAATTTTTTCAAGAGGCGTGGATTTATTACACTTTTTCTGGGCGTGGATTAATTACAAATAAATTTTCAAGGGGCCCAATGGCAGGTGAATTTATTAAAAATTATTTTTCAATGGGCCCAATGGCAGGTGGATTTATTAAAAATTAATTTTCAAGGGACCCAATGGGGGTGGATTTATTAAAAAATATTTTTCGATGAAACCAATGAAGTGTGGATTTATTAATTTTTTTGGAGGCCCAGAGAGGTCCAAAGAGGTGGGATATATACATTTTTTCAAAAGGCCCAATGGGGCGTGGATTTATTACATTTTTTCAGGGCGTGGATTTATTACAAGGGGCTCAGTGTCCGTCGGATTTATTAAAAATTATTCAATGGGCCCAATGAGGTGTTGATTTATTACATTTTGTCAAGGGGTCCAAAGAGGTGTGGCTTTTGAAAAATTATATTTCGAAGGTTCCAAAGAGGTGTGACTTTTGAAAAATTATATTTCGAAGGTTGCAAAGAGGTGTGGCTTTTGAAAAAGTATATTTCGAAGGTTCCAAAGAGGTGTGGCTTTTGAAAAACTATATTACGAAGGTTCCAAAGAGGTGTGGCTATTGAAAAACTATATTTCGAAGGTTCCAATGAGGTGTGGCTTTTTAAA
>NW_026880692.1:0-31478 GCF_032173495.1 Musca vetustissima | reverse complement strand
TTCCCTCAGCGGAGACCGCAGAGTTCAGATGGTTTTTCTCACCTTGGAACATGAGAGATTCTTGCTCTCATTGGAAGCTCGACAACGATCCTCAGCGATCACCGCGATCCTCTGCGATTGCACGCAGCCCCAGACTTCACTTGTCGTTTTGATTTGTAAGCGAAAGCACCAAGGCTTCTGACGCCACTCCAATTTACAAAGGTATATTATTATTGTTATTTTGAAAAGAAGGATTCAATAAACCTCTAAACTACTTCTCATTTATTTTTCGTTATGTTTGTTCTACATCACACCCGGATTTAGAAAATTACTGAGAACTAATTGCAATTTTTTACTCTTTTTACGAAGGAATCATCACCAAACACACATCCCCCCTCGTACCTTCCTACACCGCATTAATCGCCTTCATCGCCTACTCATCAATGCTCAGCAAAAACAAGGTACGTAAGTTCAGTGTTGTTTTATTGTGAGCTTAAAAAAAATATTATAGCGCAGTGCAAATTGTTCTTGTTTAAATATTTCGCGGTACTGGTCGCCTTCGTTACAACTCTTCCCGTGAACTTGATCATTTTCGATAAGAAAGCAATTGTCGCCGACGATGCTATACCAGCATTTATGTGACTGTTTCTTTACTTAGGCTAGGCCTGTTCAACCATGGGAACTGGTGCCCTTGTTTACATGTCTAAAAAACTTCGTTCTCTGCGTTCTCTTTCAGTAAGTCATTTCATATGGAGGTTTCTCATTTGTTCTCTGAGAATTTGTTCGTTGCCCACCTCTAACTTAGGCGATAAAAAATGTTTGCAGGGTGTTCTTGTGCCAAAGAATGTTTAAAGGCCATCATGAAGAGAATGGGTCACAATGACCCACATGTCGTAATGCAAACCATCACACAATTAGATGCATGCGTCAAAAATTGCGGAAAACCATTTCAGTTGGAGATAGCTTCGCGAGAGTTTCAAAACGAATTCCAAAGGTTATTGGGGAAGGCGCAGCCGAAAGTAGCTGTAAGAATGTGCCAGGTATTAAAAGGATGGGCCGAGGGAGATTTTAAGAGCGATCCTGAGTTAAATCTAATACAATCATTATATATTAAATTGCGACAGGAGAATTGCAGTTCAAACGAAAAACCCATAAAATCGATCCCCAAACTAGCGCCTGGCAAAAAAATTGCCACAACCAGTCAGCAAGAGGAAAACGACTTGGCTAAAGGTATAGAATTATCCTTAAAAGAAGTTAAAAGCAGCCCAAAAAATATTGGGACCTCCTCAGGCGGTAATTCATCCAGCTACCCTTCTTTATGCGGTAATTCATCCAGCTACCCTTCTTTATATCCATCGGTATCGAATACTGCAATTAATACGGGGGAACCCCGGAAAGTTCGAGCACTGTTTGACTTTGAAGCAGCTAAGGAGAACTGACTTTTGCTGCAGGTGACATCATACACGTACTCGATGATTCCGATCCCAACTGGTGGAAGGGCTTTAACCGACGCGGATTATTCCCTTCGAATTTCGTTACTGCAGATCTGTCAGTGGATCCAGAACAATTTGAAATAAATCAACATCAAAAAATGATAAAAACTTCAGCTCGCGCCGTGCAAAGACCGTCTACCTCAGTTGTGCCTCGAGGTATTTTACCTGTGTCACACCCTCACGTTTTGCCGACTACATTACTGTCCATTGCGCCATTGCGCGATCTTTGTCCTCCACTTTGTTGATACGAATTTGCCTGCCACATTTCACTGTACCGGTGCTTGACCCATGTTATCCAGTAAGCCAAGTTTGCGCATCTCTAGTCCGACAACTTCGATGGCCAACCACTTGGAAGAAAATTTCTTTAAAAATCCACGCCTCAATTGGTGATGGTCTTGGAAGAAAATTTCTTTAAAAATCCACGCCTCAGTTGGTGATGGTCTTGGAAGAAAATTTCTTTAAAAATCCACGCCTCAGTTGGTGATGGTCTTCCAAGACCATCACCTCAGTTGGTGATGGTCTTGGAAGAAAATTTCTTTAAAAATCCACGCCTCAGTTGGTGATGGTCTTCCAAGACCATCACCTCAGTTGGTGATGGTCTTGGAAGAAAATTTCTTTAAAAATCCACGCCTCAGTTGGTGATGGTCTTGGAAGAAAATTTCTTTAAAAATCCACGCCTCAGTTGGTGATGGTCTTGGAAGAAAATTTCTTTAAAAATCCACGCCTCAGTTGGTGATGGTCTTGGAAGAAAATTTCTTTAAAAATCCACGCCTCAGTTGGTGATGGTCTTGGAAGAAAATTTCTTTAAAAATCCACGCCTCAGTTGGTGATGGTCTTGGAAGAAATTTTCTTTAAAAATCCACGCCTCAGTTGGTGATGGTCTTGGAAGAAATTTTCTTTAAAAATCCACGCCTCAGTTGGTGATGGTCCTCTCGGAAAACTTCTTTAAAAATCCACGCCTAAGATGGTAATGGTCCTCTCGGAAATTTTTTTAAAAATCCACACTTATGTTAATGTTGTTCTGCACCTATTTGTCTGATGTTCTAAGGAAATTTGCATTTAATTTATTCGCTTTTACTGAAAGAAAAACCAGTGAGCGGAGCAGTATAGTCGGACGGGGCCGACCATACGATACCCTACACAACTACCACGAACTCTAACTTTCTGAGGATGTTTATTCCAAGTCTGAGTAATATTTCGTAATATTTGCCCCCTCTTGCCCGATTAGAGGTCAACAACACCTCTTCCTTACTTTTTCGAATATTCGGTACAGTCCTTCTAATTACGTGTCCAGATTACCTTCACGGTGGGTTGTGTTGTGATTTTCGGATCATACTCGGCTCGAAAACACACAAAAAATTAAGTTTTCGGCCCATTTCATCCCAAAATTTTAATCTGATCATCACCGAAAATTGTAGGCGTTGTTCGTGACCATAACTGGAACTTCATGAAAAATTTTAAAGCCATCAGCGCGATATTTCCCCCTCTAATGTGGTAATAGGTTACTAAATAATATCTAAATACGTAAGCACCTGTAAATATTTGACTGTAACTCCAACATCTGAGTAGATACATCACTATATTTGGTATCAATTTAAAGGCCAACCACTCCTCTTGGATATGCTATCAACTTCTCGGGTCTACATCCTCCAGGAGTAAATATATATACCATAGAATACAAATTTTGTCATTTTTCGCACATTTGACCCACTAAATATTGACCGATCTTTATCAAAACATGCACGCTTATTCTCTGGCCCGATCCCCTTCTCCGTGCAAAAATTCGCGGTGTTTGGGCCATAATTGCGGCCTCTGGAGCGACCATAAAAACCGACAAAAATAATGTTTTTGGTCCATTTCATCCCCTAAATATTAATCGATCTTTTCCAAAAACAATAGGGGACTTCATTGGCCAGAACCCATCCTACATACAAAATTTCGTGAAGATTGGTCCATAACTGTGGCCTGTATCGTGTTTACAAATTATAGTGGACTGACGGACGGACGGACACACATGTCTATATCGACTCAGCTAGTCGAGATATGACGATCGGTATACTTAAAGGTGGGTCTAGGACCAATATTTCGCGGCGTTACAAACATTTGGGGTTGCACAAAGCTATAATACCCTGACAACATAGTTGTGTAGGGTATAAAAACCGATTTCCCTTTCCCAAAATAAAATATTTAAATTTGATAGCACATTTAAACGAAGGAGTTCATAAAACTCACCCCTAAAAAATATTTATACTGCCTTAATTTACTGATCTTTTTCCGCGTTATTGTTCCACTTCCGTTAAACTGGCAATTTGAAATGATGTTTTTTGGTGTTCTTTCTTTTTGATGTCCGTCCATAATGTTCGTCAAACAATTCTAAGGAAAAGTGAATAAACTTTATGTAGCGCCATTCTATTTGATGTGCAGCAGCAAATGTCTTTTGTTGATGTTCCAGTTTTTTGTTTTCCTTTGTCCAGCTGCTGTACAATAAAGTGTAAAGTACCGGAAGTGCCATTAAATGTTTCCTCTTCTTCAAACAAACAACAAAAAATGAAACATTTTATTTATTGTACATATTTAAGTTTGTTTTAATTGTAGCTGGTCTGATTCCGCTGCTGCTGCTGAAATCGCTTGGACGCCTTTGTAGGCTAAGTAAAATTGCAGACATAATTAAATTAACAACATAAAACAAGGAGAAAACAACAATAAGAAGATGGAGGAGGAACAGGATGAACATCAAACAACAATGAAAAAACAACGGCAATAACAATAAGGATGGCGCCCAACATAATTCACAATGTTAGCAGGACATATAATAACAGGAAAACGACGTCAAATAACCTGCACACTACTCTAAAGAAATTTATTCTTAATTTTTTTTTAAATCTACGCCGAAAAAAATATTTTTTAAAAAAATCCATGCCTTGGTAGTAGCCGAAAAAATATTTTTAAAAAATCAAGGCATGGGTTTTTTAAAAATATTTTTTCGAAGCCGAATTTTGTTTTTAAATCCAGGCCTTGGTAGAACCCGAAAAAATATATTTAAAAAACCACGCCTATAAGTATGCAAGGTATTATAAAAATATATTTAAAAAATCCACGCCTATAAGTATGCAAGGTATTATAAAAATATATTTAAAAAATCCACACCTATAAGTATGCAAGGTATTATAAAAATATATATTTAAAAAAACCACGCCTATAAGTATGCAAGGTATTATATAAATATATTTAAAAAATTCCACGCCTATAAGTATGCAATGTATTATATAAATATATTTAAAAAATCCACACCTAAAGGTATGCTTCCCATGCTCACAAAAGCCAATTGTATTCCAGAACAGTAATAAAAATTATCCCAAGACCCACAAGAGACCACCCACTCACACATGTGGGCACATGCACACACCCATACATATTTATTTACACTTTATTGTCGAACAATGCGTTCACGACGTTCAAAAAGGGATCAAACTACACGGGTTTCCGCCCTGACAGCCTTTATATCCCGTAAGTCTGTAATTGTAATGGCGTCTGTTACAGTTAAACTCCCTCTTCACTTTACCGGAGGATACGGCCGGCTAAATAATTAGCATATTCACAGCTCGGTTGGTGGTCGTCGCGAAGGAAACTGCGTATAATGGAGGCCATAGAATTCGGAATGGTTGATTGGGGTGGCGGGGGAGGAAGGAGTTGTAAAAGGGCTACTCGCTTGATTATTCACAGTCATTGTGTTAATTACTCACTCAGTCGTCCAAAAATTACGATGATAAATGTTGGAAATTATTTCAATTGTCGTCGTTGTCGTAGCTTTTACGTTTATGTCCAAAACTTTGAAATGACTCTTTTTCAGTTTAATGGCCCTCAGAATGTTAATGGAGAAATGCCACCGCTACAAGCATACGAATCATACGAATTAAGAGAGCGCAAGATAGCCACCGAAATAAGTTTCTAGATAAGTAAGATGTTGGAGCTAAAGTGACAGCAATGGGAAGCAATTAATTAGTAAAAGGTTCCCTGACGGAGAGCAGAGGACGAAGAAAGAAAAAAAATGAAAGAAAATTTGTAAAACTTAAAACTTTTGCCATTCCATGGTTGATTAAATATTGAAGCAATTGGTTGGAGAATATCGTCTGAGCATCTTGCGAATAAAGCAATCAAAGTATATAAATCTCATTTGTGATATAGAGAAAAATGTGTTGTAAAATTAGTTTCCAATTGAAATTATTAATGTGTGTCATCACAAGTAAATGGGATTTGAAATTATATTGCAAGGGTTGGCCATGAAGGCGTATGAGTTATGACAACACTAATACGAATGGTGTACTATCTATAAAATCGACGATAAAGGCGTATGAGTTATGACAACACTAATACGAATGGTGTACTATCTATAAAATCGACGATAAAGGCGTATGAGTTATGAAAATACTAATACGTAGCGTGGATTTTTTAAAGAATATTTTTTCAAGCCACCAACACAAGGCGTGGATTTTTTAAAGAATATTTTTTTCAAGCCACAAACACAAGGCGTGGATTTTTTAAAGAATATTTTTTCAGGGACTACCACAAGGCGTGGATTTATTAAAGAATATTTTTTCATGGACCATTACAAGGCGTGGATTTTTTAAAGAACATTTTTTCAAAGACCAACACAAGGCGGGGATTTTTTAAAGAATATTTTTTCAAGGACCAACACAAGGCGGGGATTTTTTAAAGAATATTTTTTCAGGGACCAACACAAGGCGTCGATTTTTTAAAGAATATTTTTTCAAGGACCAACACAAGGCGTCGATTTTTTAAAGAATATTTTTTCAAATCGAACACAACAAATATATTTTTTCTCAATTATTTAACGTGGCTCTCATTGCAAGTATCATATCAATATCCTAATTGCATATCACACAATATTCATTTCGAAAATATTTATTAGAACTACAGAGTTTTGTTATTTTTGCCAGGCTGCATCATGTGCAGTATTGACATTCCCAAAAATTATTGGAGTTTGTATTCGACACAATATTGACAAATTCTCTTCATGTCCTCTTGACAGTTTTACTGTTTGTCCATTAATTTTCAATTAGAATCCCTAACATTTAAATTATAGCTACTCATAAGAATAAAAAAAATTGAAACTAAAAATTCAAAACTCAATATTTGAAATGAAATTTAGAAAACCATAACCCGCACAACAAATGTGGCACAGAAAATAATCCCTTGAAAAAAATACTAGCTGATGATGATGCTGCCAATAAACACAACAACAAAAACAACACCAGCACCCGGCAACATTTATTTGCATAAAATCGGTATTTTCGCTACTGGCTGTCAGCCGGCAGAAGTGAAAATCAAAAAAACAACAAAAAAAAGTAGTTCGAAAATCTGCAAAACAAACAAAAGTTCAGGTCAAATGAAATCATTTGGAAAGTTCCACGAGAAAATAAAAATAGATTTTCGTTGGAAAAAAAAATCGGGAAAACAAATATTCTATTTTTAACAGCAGATAGTGGAGGATGATACACAGAATAATACAAAAAAGGGGATTTGGGTGTCGAAAAATAATGCCTTTTAATATAGAAATTTTTAAGAATACACAGAATACGATAATTGAAAAATCGGCTTAATTGATATGGAATCAAAGCAATTTCCAAATTCCATGAAGAAACATCAGACAACGGCATGAGGTTGATTGACTTCGCGGCAGCAAAATACATATACACACAAGGACACCAGGATTTCTGCTGATCAAGGAACGAGAAATCAAATTGACCATGTTGTTGATAGACGAAAGGCATTCGTCCAGTGCTTTAGACGTTCGACATATTCGAGAAGCGAATATCGATTCGGACAATTACCTTGTGGCAGCCAAGGTTCGCACCCGTCTTAATACAGCAGCAAAGGTGGGATCTAATGGGAAAGAATTGCGCACATCCTACAAACTGCAGCAAAAGCAACACTTGGGTATCGAATATCACCATCAAGAAACCTATGGTACGATCAGGAGTGTTGTAATGCTACTGATGTAAAAAACACGTAATGTGATGGAGAATTATCGGAAGAAAATGAGAAAGAACAAGAAAAACGTGAGCATGAGCAAATCGAGATGTACAGGAGTCAGAATGAAGTCCGGAAATGTTACCAACGAGTAAAACACCAAACCGAAGGTTTTGGTGCTGGCAAGTCCTCCTGTAGAGGTGAGGAAGGAAACCTGTTGGCAGACGCATACAGCGTGTTGAGGATCTGGAAGGAGCATTTTGAAAAGCTTCTGGTATCAAATAGTGGTGGCGAAGACGAAGATACCCCAGAACCAATAAAAAATTATGGTATATACTATTCAAGACTGGTGGCCAGATGCTGGTAAGGAGCATGCATCAGCTGATTAGTACAATTTGGCTAGAGGAATGCATGCCGAATGTGGTAGTGGTGGTGAAGAAGAAGATACCCCAGAACCAATAAGAGATGATGGTATAGAGTGTATACCACCTAGCCAAGATGAGGTCATAAAAGCAATCAATCGGCTCAAGAACAATAAAGCAGCAGGAGCCGATGGGTTTACAGCCTAACTATTCAAGACTGGTGGTCAGATGCTGGTAAGGAGGATGCATCAGCTGATTAGTACAATTTGGCTAGAGGAATGCATGTCCAATGATTGGAACCCCAGCATCCTGTGTCCCGTGCACAAAAAAGGATACAAGACGCTATGTGCCAACTACAGAGGTATCTGCATTCTTCCCATCACATATAAACTGCTATCCAATGTGCTGTGTGAACAATTGAATCCAATGGTCAATGACATTATTGGACCATACCAATGCGGCTTCAGACCTGGCAAATCCCCTATTGACCAGATTTTCACTCTACGCCCAATCCTGGAAAAGACCCACGAAAAACACATCGACACATACCACCTATTCGGCGACTATAAAGCCGCATTCGACAGCCCTATCCGTTCAATGGTGTTTAAAGCCATGTCTACGTTCGGCATTCCTGCAAAAATAATACGGCTATGCAAGATAACTTTAAGTGGCACAAGGTCAGCAGTTAAAGTCGCAAAGAACCTATCGGAGCCCTTCAATACCGAAAGACAAGGTGACAGTTTGTCGTGTGATCTTTTTAACATCCTGCTGGAAAATGTTATACGAGACGCAAAGGTGGACAGAAATGACACTCTGTATACCAAACAACACATGTTACTCGCCTACGCCGATGACATCGATATAATGGGTCGAACATTGAGAGGGTTAATAGATACCTTTGAGCAAATTGAGAAGGAGTCTGTCAAAGTGGGTCTGGGAGAAAACGGCGAGAAGACCAAGTTGATGGTATCAACGCGCAAGACGTCCAGTAGACTTCGATGTAGTTAAAGATTTTATATACCTTGGTACGAATGACATCAGTTTTGAAATTCGGAGAAGGATTGTGATGGCCAACAGATGCTACTATGGTCTAAGTAAGCACTTTAGAAACAAGGCCACCTCCCGTCAGAACAAACTCACACTTCGCAAGACGCTAACACTACCCGTGCTGTTATATGGATGGAGGCAGATCTTGGGGTGTTTTTGAAAGAAAAATTTTCCGAAAAATCTATGGGCCGATCTCGCCGACGTTGAATATCGGCATCGAATAAACCATGAGATGTACAATTTATACGCGGACGTCGACATAATCAGTCGTATTGAGGTGCAGCGACTACAATGGCTAGCCCATGTTGTGCGATTGAATGAGAATGCCCCAGCCCAGAAGGCATATAAAAGCAAACCAGCTGATGGATCCCGTAGAAGGAGAAGGCCATGTATTAGATGGAAAGACCAAGTGGAAAACAACATCTTGGAACGTGGTCTTTCAAATTGGGGGAGATACGCACAAGACCGACGCACCTGGAAATCTTTTTAAAGCTCGGCTTATTGAACCACCGTTCTGTAACAAGCCAGCTAAGTAAGTCAAGTACTATGGATAGCTCTGGACAACATATTTTTAAAAAAAGACATGCATATGGGTAGCCATTGAAAATTTTTTTTAAATATTAACTCATTTTTAAAAAATTCGGGGCTATGAATAGCCCGCGAAAAAATAATTTTTTTAAAACACGCCTATATAGAGCTCTTGAAAAATATTAAAAAATCTTCGGATAAACCTTAAAAATATATTTATAACATCCACGCCTAAGGATAGATTTTCAAATAAATTTTAAAAAATCCAAGGTTATGGGTAGCCGTTCAAAAATATTTTTTTGGAAATCCACACTTATGGATATGCCTTCAGAAAATAATCTTAAAAAATCGTCGGATAGTTCGATATCTCATATCGGTTTGCATTCTAAATTATTTGTAGTACATAAAACACCAGAATGGAAGTTAAAGCCGGTGAACACGAAGCAAGTCGATAAGAGAATACTTGCTATGGAGAAGTGAGTCGCCAGTGGGTAGATGTTTTGTCGGTAGAAAGATGAAGCCGACAATTGCTGTACCCCACCGTCAAAAGATTATTGGACCCGTAAGCAGAAACCCTTAATTGCGGATGTTCCGGAAATGCAGTCTGAATGTTGAAAGCAGAGATCTGGGCTGCTAGGCAGACAAAGTTGAATGGTGTGGCTAATACGATTAAGACAGCGGTCAATGATGCTAAGACACCAAAGAAGGGGGATTATTTTGACGTGACGAAAAAAATATTCAGTAAAGGACCATGCTACCTGGCACCTGGCAGGAAATGATCGATATGGGTCCCTTAAATAAAAAAAGGGACCCATATCCATATAAAATGTTCTCTCCAAAGTTCCAGCCAACTTAGTACACAATTTACAAAGAAATAGTCCGCATATTAATTTCCCGATCTGTTCCCAAGAAATTTTAAGGCTTCAATGTCAAGTTATGTCAATATTAAAACTTTCCCAAAAAATTTGAATGTGACAACATCTAAAAAATCTAAAATAACAAAAAATATTTAAAACGACGATTTTTATGTTATAGACAAAATAGTATTTTTATACTACTACTTCTACTACTACACGATGTATGGAAAAAACGTACTATGGCGGAGAAAATAAAATAAAATGGGATGGCATAGAATGAAATACACTCTAAATGACTTGTCCAAATCACCACCAAGTGAATGGAGGAAACAGAGAATAAAATCTACATTTAAGATAATTTAACGGATATTCATAGTCTTGTTGAAAACAGCAGCAGCAGTGGATGAACAAAGAACTAAGTAAAAAATAGTCCGACAGCAGAACCATATCAACTAACAAGCTTTTGAGGTCATTTATCTCGGTGTCCCTTTTTTCTCTATCTCGTTCGGGATTTTGGCATTTCTTTCGATTTGTTTAATTTTTTTCTTTTTTTTTCTTCTTAAATCACTGGACCCCGTCCGTCCACTTCTGCTGTTACTGTTTGGAGAAGTGTTCGGAGGTTTGGAAATGTTCGAAGGGATTGTAACAAAATATTTTGTTTACACAATCATTTTCTGTTTATATTTCGAACCACATATTCAGCCGGCTGGTGATTCCAGCATTCCATTGGCATTTGCCGGATGGTTTGTCTTTCTATTAGTTTGGTTGGTTGTGCAGCAGTTTATTTATGCAAAGAAAAAAATCTATTTCTTTGAAGGCTTTTTCATGTCATGGCTAGGAGGGAGAGAGAACGGAGGAATATGAGAGAATAAATTGTTTTAATTTATTCATGACACTTTAGAATCAAATATCCACACACACACACTCAAATATACAGCGGCTGCTAAAAGGGACATCGATATGCATATACACTGGGAAAAACAATGGGTCCACTCGACGGTGAATTAATAAGTGCATCAGAACAAGGACAACTCTCAGGATAATTAATTGGAAAATAATATATTGGATAACTCTACGGAAACCAGATTTGGAAATTGTGTGAAATATATGAGTTGTGACCTCAAGGAAAACGGATTGAAAGTGACCTGTAAAGATAATGAGTGGAAAATGCAAGATCAGAAGGCGATGGTAACAATCATATTGAGCTATCGTACATAAAAAGCTGTAAGTCGGCAAGGGAAGCATGCGACAGTTTGAGTGCGGTACATCGACCAAAAAGCCCAGTGATGAAGGTGTCACTATTTAAGAGACTGCTCAACATAAGAATGGAGGAAGGCGATGGAATCCAACGATACCTGTGTGAGTTTACGTCAGTCGTAGACAAGTTGGCTGAAGCAGGTATTGAGTTGGGTGAAGAAATATTAGTCATATTGATCCTCGCCAGTTTGCCAGAATCATTTGAGAACTTAGTGGTTGCATTGGAATCGCGGGACGATTTCCCTTTTTTGACTTGTTGGCTATGCCATTTTATTTAATCATATACATCGCTTACATATTAGGATAAATAGCTAAACCTTACATTAATCTATAAATAAACATGCTAGCCTACTTTAAATCTTAACATAATAGTGCAACAGCGTGCTGTGTACACAACTTCCTTACTGAGATATACATATATATCGTCCTTAAAACTATGCCCCGAAAAATAGATTTATTAAAAAAGAGCGATGGAAGACTTGACCTAACTTAGAACTACCTTAAAACTATGGTATGTACAATTTTGAGGGGGAGAAAACTTAAGCTAGGGCCACATGGAGCATCAGCGACCACCAAGCCTTGCCCTCTCCTTCCTCCGCGCAGATGCGCTTAAAGGTGGGCCCAAATGCCCTCACCTTTGCCAGCGTCCCAAAGTCCCCGAATTCCAGAGGCATCTTGCTAACTAGCCCGAGGATGTCTAGCTGTGCTCCGGTAGGAGCGGGAGCCGGACCACTACGGCCTGTTGAGGGGGCCTTCTGCGAAGGGCGCTCCCGAGCGGCATCAGCGCACGAAAGCCCCGTACGCAATGAGGAAAGGTACTCAGACCTCGCTGACTCATTTGCCTCCTTCTCGGTCTTCCTCTGCTGCCTATTGACGAGGATAGCCATCCTTTTAGGGCATGACAGCGAGCCTTGGCCTTCCCCGGGATCTCGCACATGTTGCACACTTCACACACCAAAGCGCTGGCAGTTGAAGCACTGGGTCACTCCTTTACGGGCATCCTTCCGTACCTTCAGGCTGCTTTTGAACAGCCGCTTGATGGCGTACACGCGGAAGATGTCGGTTTGCCTGTCAAACCGCACCAACTACTTATCCGCGGCGATGTTGATGATGCTCCGGATATGCACCGGAAATCCAAGGCCGCTGAGTTCCTCCTTCAACTCCACCACGGAGTAATCTGCCGACACGCCGTCGAGGATGACGCTGTACGGCAGACGGTCCTTCGGAGTGTGGGTATGGTTCTTTCACTTTGTCGAAAGCCTTCAAATTCCGTACCCTCACAGAGTTGACTCTCTTACGGACCATCGTAAGGGTGAATTCCCTGAAGTCAATGGTAGGCCGCAGCATCGCCGTCATCTCCTTCACTCCAACGTCGTAGGTGGTGATGGGCGGCAATGTCGAGCTGCCCACTCTACCGCCAATCGCCTGGCCAGATGCACCTCCAGCCGATGTCGCACTCGCCGGGGCGGGACGATTTCCCTGAGCTGTGTGCTCTTAAATTGAAATTGTGTTGAAGAGGAAAGCGAAAGGCGAAAATCATTAGCAAATATGAAAGGCGATTATTCCAATCAGGCGTTTATGGCTCAGCACACAATGAATAGCAACAAGGGTACGTTGTTCAATACGCACAAGCAAAGATTTTGCAACAACAATGTAGGTAGCCGCGAAAAGAGATGAGGTGCAGACAAAAATAGATGTTACAGTTGCGGCAGCAGAGGCCATTACGCAGTGAAATGCAAAGTAAAGAAAAAGGGCAACGAGCAAGCGTACAAAGTCAGAAGTTAGAAAGACAACAACAACACAAAGAAAAACATTTGGTGTTTGGACAGCGGTGTTTTTTCACATTTATACAGCGATCGTAATTTGTTTACGCAGTTTCAGCATCATCATGAAGAGATCTCCCTAGCAAGCAATAAAACGGTTCATGCGAAAGGTAAGGGGAGAGTGCGCATAAATGAAAGGGGGCATCGAGCTAAATGATGTGTTGTTTGTGCCTAACCTGCAGTGTAATTTTATATCGGTTGGCAGAGTAACTGCAAAACATGATGTTAAATTTGGTGCAAAATGTACACAAATAATAGGTAATCAACGAAGAGTTGTGCTGACCTCTAGAAGGGTTGGAAATTTGTTTTTGTACAGCGAGCCAAAGAAGAATGTAGTTCTGACGAAAAACAAATTCAACGAGGTACCGTTACGGTAATCAGAATGGGGTGAGCCCACTAAAGCCTGAAAATGATGCAATAAATGGCCCGATTAGGTTTCGAAGAAGACAAACAAGAACCGTTAGGTCAACCATTTCAAGGATCACAAGGTGGGGATTTTTAAAAATATTTGTTCAAGGACCACAACAAAGTTCGGTCTGTGTATTCTATTCCAGTTGATTTTTCTATTTAAGTAAATAATTGGATTTCCCCTTCTACAGCCGGCGTGGATTTTTTTAAAATATTTTTTTCAGGGACCACAACATGGTGGGGATTTTTAAAAATATGTTTTCAAGGACCACAACAAAGTGGGGGTTTTTCAAATTTATTTGTCAAGTACCACACCTATTTTCGGTCTGTGTATTCCATCCTAGTTGATTTTGCTGTTTAAGTAAACAATTGGATTTCCCCTTCTACAGTCGTACAAGCCAGCCGGAGCATCCAACCATCACAACACAATACCAGGAAAAAATGAATGCCATTGACAGACTATATTAAGTCCTTTCATTTTTGATGATTCGTTTTACTGGCTTGTTTGATTGCATTCAACTACCATAGAAAACAACCAAACCAGAAGAAGAACCCGAAGAAGAAGGATACGAAAAGGACCCTGGGTATAAATATAACAATTCAAAGTACCAACATTACTTCACTTCACAACTACTATTACAACAGTTGGTCTCCGTTTTTATTGCAGCTAATTTAAATACATCTCTACACAACAATGAAGGAAACCCATTGGCCATTCAAAGGGAATGTGAGATGGGACACCGAGCTTTGGTCAAACTTTAAACAAGGCCAAATACCATACCATCAGGATTTTTGTCCTTTTCGGTTTAGGTTAACAGTCTGTGTGTGTGAGTCCGTGTGTGCGTGGAAGCAAATATTTGCCTATAGATATTTGGAAAACTATGTTATTGTTGTCAAAGACAACTTGCCAACATTTTTGTGTAAGATTTTCTTTAAGAAATCACCAAAGGGGTTTATTTTTTGTTGTTGTTTATAAAAATATTAGATTTTATATTGCAGTTGTCAAGAAGTTTACAAGATCTTTCATAAAAATGTGACAAGTGGATATTAAACAATTTAAATTGTTGTAATTCGATAAGAAGAAGAAATGTTGTAAATGGCTACTATAATTAATATTGACAATTCTTTAGATGAGCGAAAGGATAACAGAAGATAAATATAAATATGATTGAAAAAATATTCTTTAAAAAATCCACGCCTTGTTATGGTCCTTGAAAAAATATTCTTTAAAAAATCCACGCCTTGTAATGGTCCATGAAAAAATATTCTTTAAAAAATCCACGCCTTGTAATGGTCCATGAAAAATATTCTTTAAAAAATCCACGCCTTGTAATGGTCCCTGAAAAATATTCTTTAAAAAATCCACGCCTTGTAATGGTCCTTGAAAACATATTCTTTAAAAAATCCACGCCTTGTAATGGTCCATGAAAAAATATTCTTTAAAAAATCCACGCCTTGTAATGGTGGCTTGAAAAAATATTCTTTAAAAAATCCACGCCTTGTAATGGTGGCTTGAAAAAATATTCTTTAAAAAATCCACGCCTTGTAATGGTGGCTTGAAAAAATATTCTTTAAAAAATCCACGCCTTGTGTTGGTGGCTTGAAAAAATATTCTTTAAAAAATCCACGCCTTGTAATCGTCCATGAAAAAAATATTCTTTAAAAAATCCACGTCTTGCAATAGTCCATGAAAAAAAATATTCTTTAAAAAATCCACGCCTTGTAATGGTGGCTTGAAAAAATATTCTTTAAAAAATCCACGCCTCTTGTAGTCCTCGAAAAAATATTCTTTAACAAATCCACGCCTCTTATTGTCCTCGAAAAAATATTCTTTAATAAAACCACGCCCTAAATAAAACTTTTAAAAACTTTTAAAATTATTTTTCAAATTTAAGATTTTTCCAACTTTCAATTTCCTTAGGCAAACTTCTCCATACGATCCACTTGACGAATCTACTATTTAACCTCAATTTGTTATTTGCTTTATACGCATTTAATCCTACCTCCTGTTGCTTCAGCATTCATTGGAACAACTTCCTTGAATGTAAGTCAAGGCATTGTTGATGTCCTTCGCTTATTCATTCCGCCCAGTGACTTATACATTTGCTGCACTTTTCTTTTTGATTTGTTCTATTTTTTGATTTTCTTGAATTGCAGTTGGGAACTTTGTTTTTGGAAGCCAAAGGAAACCAAAAGTTCGTACAAAACTACGTGTGGTTAAAACCCATACCCGCAGGGCCACAAAACTCTAATGAAAAATGAAAACTATTTCTTGTTAAATTGCTTAAAAATAAACAAAACAAATACCAGGATGAATGAATGAAGGCAGACGGAATTGTAAAACCCATGGCTGGTTCAGAGTAATGCCCAACAGTTTTATCAATGATACAGAGTTAAGGTTACGAACTCAATTGAATTATCCTTTAGAGTTTTTTGAATTTTAAAGCCTCACATTATTTGAATACGGTTGCATAGATTTTAAATTAAAAATCCTATTCTTTATTAGTTTTATTTACGAATATGTTTTCCTAAAACAAACTCAGTAATTATTTCACAGAAAAAAAGTTTATTGTTTAATTTTTAAATTTCTAAAAAAACAATCAATAATTATTATATTTTTCATGCTACACGCACACATACATAAATAAAAATATGTTGCATTCACCATTAATTAAATAAATTCCACATTGTTTTGTGAGAACCATTGCAATGCCATGTCCTAGGTCATTGTTGGTTTGTCACTGTCCCTTGACCAAACATTGAATAAATTGCCTGTTTTTGTGGTCATAATTTTGCGGATACTATGTTTCAATTAAAATACAACCATTTGTATGTGTTTTTTTCTAAATTCATTTTCAACAAACAAATCCATAAACGAGAACTTAATTATGATGTAAATAGGAACAACATATAAAATAGAGGCTCAAATAATAGGAATAAAATTGTATATAAAATATACCCTACACTTTATAATTATAAATTAAAAATGAAACATGAATACTCTGAAAAATAAACATAGAAAATTTGCGTCCAAAAATATATTTTCAAAAAGGCACAACTTAAAATAAACTTTGAAAAATCTACGCCTAAAAATATGCTTTAAAAAATCTACGCCTAAAAATATGCTTTAAAAAATCTACGCCTAAAAATATGCTTTAAAAAATCTACGCCTAAAGCTTTCTTTAAAAAATCCACGCCTAAAACTATGCTTTAAAAAATCCACGCCTAAAAATATTCTTTAAAAAATCCACGCCTTAAATATGCTTTAAAAATCCACGCCTAAAATAGGCTTTAAAAATCCACGCCTAAAAATATGCTTTAAAAATTCACTCCTAAAAATATGCTTTAAAAATCCACGCCTAAAAATATGCTTTAAAATCCACGCCTAAAGGTATGCCTTTAAAATCCACGCCTAAAATATGCTTTAAAATCCACGCCTAAAAATAGACTTTAAAAATCCACGCCTAAAAATACACTTTTAAAAATCCACGCCTAAAAATATGGTTTAAAAATCCACGCCTAAAAATATTCCCCTGTGGATGGTGGATGGCGTCCGAGTATAGCATTCATGCGGTATTATTCTATTGTCTGGTTGATAATCCTGTTGATCTAGAAGTTTTTTGCAGCTGCATTCGTCATGGATACTTCTGGAGTGGTTGGAATTGTGTCCGAGTTGTTGTGTTACTTAGTTCGCCTGATCGGGTGAGGAGTGATCTTCGCTTATATCGGGGCATAAGTCTTCTTCCAGTTCTTGGAAAAGTGCTGGAGAGGATTATTATGGCTTAGGTAATGTTACAGCGAAGGCACGTCCTTCTATCAGTTCGGTTTTACCGAGATGGAGGCATGTGCGAGATAGCCTGGGTCATATTCCAAATATGTCCTTGGCATACTTATGGATTTCAAAGGTGCATTTGATTTTCTTTTTATGGGATAGCGTGCTCACAAGATTGGTCGGGCGTAGTGAGATTGCTTTTTGACTGAGTTATTTCCGAGATAGGAATGTCTGGAGGGATGTGCAAATGTGCTCGCCGACAGGGAGTTGAGGGAGCTAGTTGCCTCCTTCAAGGTTCGTACTTATGCGGACGACTTGCTCATCATGAGTGTAGGCATCCCCTTGAACTGGAAAATCATGGTGTGCAAGCTATGCATATTGCGCAGGCTTGGAGTGGAGTTGACAACCGAGAACACGCTGCTGATGCTGCTGAAAGGTAGCTTGGCACACAGCCATCCTCCCTTCATTCAAGCTGGTGAACGTGGCATAAGGTATTTGAGCACAGTTAAGTATCTCGGAATAACGGTGTCCGAGCGATTGAATTTCCTTCCTCACTTACTATAAAGCGTGTCTTGCGGACTGATTGGGGCTTGAGAAGGCGTGCTGTGCGTACCATATATGGTGGGCTATTTGCGTCATCTGTCCTAGGGCAGAAGAAGCTCCTTTCGTTTCAGCGGGTCGTCATTTTAGCATGTTTGTCGCAGTGTGTTCACAGATGCGTTGCAATTCCTGTTTGGCGCCGTGCCGCTTGATCTTGAGGTTAGATGTAGGTCTATCAAATATAAACTCAGGCCTTCTGAACTGGTGGATGGAGATAGTAGGCGGTACAGCACTATACTTCGGGAGTGTGTTGATATGTGGAGGACTAGGTGGACGGACAGTGCCAAAGGGAGGGTGATGTACGAATTTATCGTGACGCAACATGCGTTTTTGCATAAAAATGCCTGTCCCAGACGGATTTATGTAGACGAGGGATGATTGAAGACTGGAAGCATATACTAACAGAATGCTGTTACTATGAAGACATTGGAGATTTAGAAAATATAAGAAGATCGAACGGCGGGGCGGGGAGGGGTGTGAATTCTTTAGGGTTTCTGAAGACGATCGGACCCTTAGTTGTTTGAGTAGTTTTCCTCGTGAAGCATTTAGGAGAAACACAGTTCTTAGTGGAGGTGGCCCTCGTGTGTAACCTCTGCTGCAGGTGGGCTCGATCGGTTGCGAGCTGGCTGTCGGTGGCTGTTGCATCGTGGGGTTTCTCATGGTTCCACTTGTTTTCACTAAGTTCACGCCTCATGTGGATGTTGTGAAGGCTGTCCGTGAGGACGGATGTTGAGTGTTTGTGTTGTCCGTTGCCGCGGTCCTTTGGAGTCCGTGAGGACAGGATGTTAATTGTTTGTGTTCCGTGTTATTGTTCTTGTTCTTCGTTCTTGCTTCCAGTGGCAGTGTTCTACTTGCCGTATTGCTGATGCGGAAACGTGGTAAGTGCATTGTGTCGTCTGTTTTTGTATTGGGATACTAGCCCGGACTTGTGTCAAAAACTAGAGAGGCTTCGGCCTAGAGTCTGATCGGAGGTTATACGTACCGCGATGTCAGTTGCCCTTGGATCATGAAGATCTATCCTGTTGTGCTTGGGTGGTGGTGAAGATTTCTCCTCTTGCAGTTATCAGGTCGGCATTCCAGCAGGTCTGTATATTTTCTCTCTCACGTATCACTTATCACGTACTTTCGCAAACCACAATGACGCCGCATAGCTAACCACGGACCGGCTTTTTGTTTTATAGAAGGTAAACAAGGTCTCCTTGTCAACTTCCTAAGTGCTACCGGCCAGCGACTTGAGGACATTATACCTGCTTTCAGATTGAAAAAGTTAACGAACGTTACACACAATATATTGGTTTAGTTTGTGGTCAGAATCTGCCATACTTCGACCAGAATATGCAGCGGGAACATTATTTCAGTCGTCCAACAGTTTAGCTGAGGATGAGGTGGCAGATATTTCCATATTCCTCAGCAGAAGAAGTTTACCAGATCCTCACATATGTCATTAATAATAAGACCCTACGCCATGATAGTATAATTCTCGGTATACATTACGATCTCTATGCTGTCCGGCGAAGAAATCACGCCAGTAAATAGTTCAGCTGATTTTCCATTTGTATCATTGCTTTGAATTAATTCACATTTTCAATTTTTCCATTTGTAAAAGTAACCACCATAGTTTTGCTTGTGGTTCATAAAATATTTGGGAGGCCAATTAAAAAATGGACCAATCAACATTTTTGTCACAGTTACATCGATCGATGTCTTTGGTCTATTTATTTGCTCAATTTTAGTTGTTAAGGTCCAGCAACCAATGGTTTCAGATGCGTTGACTCTTTACAGCGGTAACATGCCCAGAATATATCGTATAGTTACATTTTGATTCAGTTTTTCGATGAGCATATTTAATAATCATATAAGCCATTTATTTGTTTTTAATAAACAGAAGATTTTTATCTATTGGTCGCTGGTTCAAATTTGGCTCGAAGGACCAAAACAATATTAAAAGGTAAAATAGCTCTTCTGCATCAAAAAAGGTCAAAATGTACCTCATACCACACTCTCTCTTCGATTCGCATCTTGACTCTTTATCCATAGATCACAGGTTCAAATTTGGCCTGAAGTAACAACAATACAACAACAAAAAGGAACGATTGGTTCAAGGTTAGGCTCTTTCGTTCATATATTTCCTTTTCCTCCTGCCGTTTATCTCAGGTTCTTCTCGTTCGACTCTTATCTCAAAACGCTCCAATTCTTAAGAAAATATAAAACTTTATTCAATAGAGTTGTACCATCTCCGAACAAACCAGTTTCAAGAAAGTATTCTGAAAAATGAACTTTCATTCATGTTGTTTCTTTTACTTCAATCGATTCAATTGCCCAAATTAACGATTGAACTAAAAGAAAGTATGGAACCCAGTTCCTTTTGCGGAGCGAGCCGAAAAAGAACTTCAATTTTAACTATAACAACATTCACATCTAAATGTCACGAGACTTCTCTTTTAAATGCTTCTAATATTAAGAAAATATAATATATCACCACGGGACATACTATTTTCAAGTAAGTATTCTATAAAATGAACGATCGGCTCTAGTTATTTCGATCATTTAATTTATTTTGTTTCAGTGTTCATTTTTACTCCCGTTCACCTCCTTAATTTTGATCTAATATTTCATTTAAATCCTCTCATTTATTACCCGATTTAACTGAGGTGTACTATTGAACGATTGAACTTAAGCGAAGTACGGAAGTAAATGAATGGTCAAGAATTTTCAAAAGACTATTTTTCAAGGACTACCATAAAATGTGGATTTTTTATTTATTCTCTCGATTATTGATCAAATTAATTGACGTGTAAAATAAATTGAACAAAAAGGAACTGTGATGTAAATAAGTGAACTAGTTCCATTAGCGGTGTACAATTGAACTGATTCAGGAACTTTAGTTCCATCTGAACAAAATATACATCAGTTTACTGACATTTTTTAATATATTTATGAACATAGTGTGCCAAAAATGTCGCCGAAATTGCCGGTCGATAGAATTTACGCTGTTTCAACATTAATTAGGCTTTAAATATAACACATCAATAATATTGTTTTTGTGCGAACCCAAAACACACAGACACCCAATTATGAATATTGAAAACAATACGGCCAAATGAATTCCAATTAAAACAATTACATCTGTTTATTAGCTACACAGCGAATTAAATAAGGATTTGTATAAATTAAAAAAAAATCATTTGATTAAATTAAGCAGCATCAATGCTTAAATGGAAAAATTAAGTGGAATATGGAAAATAATGAACTACAAATATTAGTAGATTGTTTTGGTGAATCGCGTCGCACAATTGTAGGTAAATAGTATCCTCTACATTGACTTCTTTGTCAAGGGCCTATAAGAGGCGTGGATTTATTAAAGAATATTTGTCAAGGGCCAACTGAGGCGTGGATTTATTAAAGAATATTTGTCAAGGGCCAACTGAGGCGTGGATTTATTAAAGAATATTTGTCAAGGGCCAACTGAGATTTATTAAAGAATATTTGTCAAGGGCCAACTGAGGATTTATTAAAGAATATTTGTCAAGGGCCAACTGAGGCGTGGATTTATTAAAGAATATTTGTCAAGGGCCAACTGAGGCGTGGATTTATTAAAGAATATTTGTCAAGGGCCAACTGAGGCGTGGATTTATTAAAGAATATTTGTCAAGGGCCAACTGAGGCGTGGATTTATTAAAGAATATTTGTCAAGGGCCTATAAGAGGCGTGGATTTATTAAAGAATATTTGTCAAGGGCCTATAAGAGGCGTGGATTTATTAAAGAATATTTGTCAAGGGCCTATAAGAGGCGTGGATTTATTAAAGAATATTTGTCAAGGGTTGTCAAGGGCCTAAAATAAATTTTCAGAGGCGTGGATTTATTAAAGAATATTTGTTTTTTCAAAAAAAAGGGTACTATTAAGAACTTTTTTTGCAGCTTAACTCCTTGTCTTAGCATAAAAATGCAAAAAAAACTTTGGCAGTCATCCTCTTTTTGCTGAGATTGCACCGAGAAATAATTTTGCTACCGTTCTCCTGCTCCTGTCGGCTTTATTGTTTTTGTCTTATTTTTTGTGCGTATCTTTCGGTTCTCCTCATTTCCATTTTTCTCTGTGCGTGTGTGTGTGCATTTAAAACAAAGTTCAAAATAGTAATTTATTTTCAATTTTCATTATGGCAAAAGGATCCACTTCCGCCATACAACACTTACAAAGCAAATTGTGTGTCAGAGTTACCTTATGATGATACCAGAGAATTTCTTGAGAAAAGAGAAGGGTTCCACTTCGTCCTAACGAATAACTAACATTTGCACTTAATTACCTTAATCTTGCAGTTGTTGTTAATTTCATAGTGCAAAAAATCACTAAACAACATAGCTGGAACTGGATCGTAAATAACTTGGCATATGTGTGAACGTGGTTTGGTGGTAGCAACAACAAGGTGTAAACGTAGTAATACCTTGAAATCTATACAAGAAGACCAATATGGTATAAAAAATTTAAAAGCACAGGGGGTCAAAGAAACAAGAAATTCCGAGATTTAAAAAAATCAAGGAATCACATAAGGCATGGATTTTTTAAAACAAGGCGTGAAATTTTAAAAATATTTTTTAAGGTTAATTACAAAGAGTAATTACTTACTTACTTAGCTGGCTAGTTTTTCCATAAACCGAGCTTGAAAGACCATATTCGGTAATGTTGTCTTCCACGTGGTCCTTCCATATTATTCGTGGCATTCCCCTTCTGTGTGAACCATCGGCTGGTTCTCTTTTATATGCCTTCTGGGCTTGGGCATCTTCATCCATTCTCACAACATGACCTAGTCAACGTAGTCGCTGCAGCTCAATACGTCAAACAATGCCGATTCGAGAATAGCTGGTATTCACCATCAACGCAGATTGGCCCATAGATCTTTCGGAGAATTTTTCTCTCAAACACTCCAAGAGCTATCTCATCTGCTTGCGTAAGTACCCATGCTTCAGATCCATATAACAGCACGGGTAGTATCAGCGTCTTGTAGAGTGTGAGTTTGGTCTGGCGGGAAGTGGCCTTGCTTTTGAGTTGTTTGCTCAGACCAAAGTAGCATCTGTTGGCCATCACTATCCTTCTCCGAATTTCAAAACTGATGTCATTCGTTTTATTTATGGCGGTGCCAAGGAATATAAAATCCTTGACTACCTCGAAGCTGTAGTTCTCAATTTCCACTTGATACCATCAGCTTGGTCTTTTCGCCGTTTACTGCCAGACCCACTTTGGCAGACTCCTTCTTAATTTGTTCAAAGGTGGCTGTTGCCGCTCTCAGTGTTCGACCCATTATGTCGATGTCATCGGCGTAGGCGAGTAACATGTGTTGTTTGGTGTACAGCGTGCCATTTCTATTCACTTTTGCCTCTTGTATGACTTCACGTTTGCCTCTCGGTATTAAAGGGCTCCGAGAGGTCCTTTCCGACTTCAACTGCTTATATTGTGCCAGTTAAAATTATCCTGAATGCGGCTTTATAGTCGACGAATAGGTGGAATGTGTCGATGTGTTTTTCGTGGGTGGATTTGGCGCAGAGTGAAAACCTGGTCAGTAGTGGATTTGCCAGGTCTGAAGCCACATTGGTATGGTCCAATAATGTCATTGGCCATTGGCTTCAATCGTTCACACAGCACACTGGATAGCACTTTATATGCGATGGGAAGGAGACTTATTCCTCTATAGTTGGCACATATCGTCTTGTCTCTTTTTTTGTGCACGGGACACAGGATGCTGAGGTTCCAATCATTTGGGCATGCATTCTTTTAGCCAAATTGTACTAAACAGCTGGTGCATGCTCCTTACCAGCATCTGACCACCAGTCTTGAATAGTTCGGCTTAAAGCCCATCGGCACCTGCTGCTTTATTATTCATAAGCCTATTGATTGCTATTCTAACTTCATCTTGGCTAGGTGGTATACACTCTATACCGTCATCTATTATTGGTTCTGGGGTATCCTCTTCACCGCTACTATTTGATACCGGAAGTTTTTCAAAATGCTCCTTCCAGATCCTCAGCACGCTGTCTGTGTCTGTCACCAGGCTTTCTTCTTCATCTCTACTGGAGGATGTGCCTGCACCAAAGCATTCGGTTTGGTGTTTTACCAGTTGGTAGAATTTTCGGACTTCATTCTGACTCCTGTACATCTCGATTTGTTCACGCTCACGGGTTTCTTGTTCTTTCTTCTTTTTTTTCTAAATATACATTTCTTCACTCTCATTTTCTCCCGATAGTTCTCTGTCGCACTACGTGTTGCTACGGGACCTTTGCTGCTACCTTAAGACGGATGCGTACCTTGGCTGCCACAAGGTAATGGTCCGAATCGATATTCGCTCCTCGGATCGATCGGACGTCTAAAAAACTGGATGAATGCCTTCCGTCTATCACAACATGGTCAATCTGATTTCTCGTTGTTTGATCAGAAGAAATTCAGGTGGCCTTGTGTATATCGATATGATGGAATATGGTGCTGCTAACTACCATGTTTTTTGCTGCCGCTAAGTCAATCAATCTCATTCCGTTGTCTGATGTTTCTTCATGAAGGCTGAATTTTCCGACGGTAGGGCCAAAGATATTTTCCCTTCCAATTTTTGCATTAAAATCTCCTAGCAGAATTTTAATGTCATGGCCAGGGCAACGGTCATATGCTGATTCTAGGCGCTCGTAAAATATGTCTTTGATCTGTTCATCTTTATCTTCGGTCGGAGCATGGACGCAAATAAGACTGACGTAGAAGAACTTCGCTTTTATACGGATTATAGCAATTCGCTCATCTAATGGAGTGAATCTGGAGACGAGGTCTTTTTATCTCCTGTCAACCATAAATCCGCAGCCAAATTCATGTCTTGTATCATGGCAGCTATAATACATGGCGTAATCATCTGATTTACTTACGCCAGTGCCTTTCCATTGCTTTTCCTGTAAGGCAATAATATCGGTTTTGTACTTCTTGAGTACATCCGCCAAAGTGAACACTGCACCTGTTCTGTACAAGTGTAGATTCGTCAGATGGTCCCTTATATGTTTTTGGGGGTCGTCAATATTTGAGGGGTTTGGTTTTCTTTTTCTTTGCTTTTTCATAGTAGGTTCGGTTTTCTGAGTGTGGGCCAGTAACCCGACGCCTCAACCCATTTTTGTTATAGTTCTTATAAGTGAACTCGCGGCACATATTACAAAGAGGGGATTTTTAAAAAATATTTTTTCAAGGATAATTACAAAGAGTGGATTTTTAAAAATATTTTTTTTTTCAAAATACTGTGCACCAGTTAATTGAAAAAAGAATACGTTGATTAAAAAACAACAACACCAACAAAAATGTTATAATAATTTAACTTGAAACCCCCCCAACCGACATGGAATGCCAAGCAGTTCCTGTTTCACATTTCTTGTTGTTGTTGTTTTTTGTTCACTTCCGGAACTTTTTTAATGAAGACATACACTTGAAGTCGTTGTAGAACTACTGAACAAATGGTCTGCAGGTTCAGATAGTAAGTGTAAGTATTGTGAACACTACAATATGGCAATTTGTATTACAAAAAAATAAAAAAAACAGCAACAACAAGTAAAACGGAAATGAAGGTAATTCTTATGTCTAAGGATATTATCGTCCATGTCCGGTGGGTAAGCTAAGGGGTGTTGTGCATAAAATTTGGTTACGTCGACTAAACTTCAACTCCAAATGACACTTTGCAACAACTGTGACCAAAAAAATTCCGTCACTTAAAACTTCAAATCTATGGACTTTGCTACTCTTAGACAAGAAATGTTTATTAAGAAGTTAAAATTGGAATGTGTCTTAATTTGGGATGACATTGAAAAGAAAAGTATTATGAATTTTTTTAAATACGTTATATTATAGGGAATTGGAATATGCAATTGCACTTACCATATTTTAATCGGCTATGAATGAATCAGGGATCCGCAGGATCATCACAACAATTTTACAAACTCTGAAAAGATAGAGGATACATAAAATGTGTTAAAAATTATATTAAAAAATCCACGCCTTAGGATAGACTTTGAAAAAATGAATTTAAATTTAGAAACACGACTATTGGCATTGGCCTACATGTGTTAAATTCGAATATCCGCCGACTTATTCCACCCCCCTCTGTAATAATTCTCAACTAATTGCCTTATGTGCATTTCAGCTTCCCTATAAGCCAAAAAACTTTCAACCACAAACATTTTCTTCTTCTATGCATTTCTTGTCAAAGTAATTCCGCGAAATTGTAAACAAACGTTTTAAGTAATTCACGTACTCACGAAGTTTGCGGCAGTAACCAGAATACGCATTCTTTTAACTTAAACTTAATTTATCAAATACGAAACGGATATTAACAAAAATAATAGTAAGGAAGTTACTTTTTAAGAAATTTGTCGAAGAAATAAAGACAAAGAAATTGGAAACAAAGGACGTAAGAGATTAAAGGATTAACTTCGAAATTTTACGTGTGGATTGAGCACCAAGAATGGTACAAGAAAAACTAATTCATAGAAATTAATATATTCTTTAAGGGGACCCCCCCCATTCTCGGTGTCAAAATTTTTGTTGATATAATTCGAATCTACACTGATTAAGGAATGTCTCTACAAAATTTCAAGTGAAAATCTCAAGAAGTCTTGAAGATATATCCGATTTATTGTATCAACATTAAGTGACGGCTAAAGGGCTTCTCAAACTTTAAACGCGTTTTACTCTAAACATTTTTTTGTGAATGGCGGGCACGATAACTCAAAAACCAATAATCCAATCGGTTCCAAATTTTGCAGCGTTTCTCTGAGAGTGTATAGCTCTCGTATGAACTAGGATAAAGCCAATCGGTGAAGATCTTCTTTATTTTTTAACATGGTTTTTGGTAAAAAATCGGCGATTTTCCAAAAAAAAATTTTCAAAGGTCCACCAATTTGTTAATTTTAGAGCGAAGTCAATAATCCTAGTTCATACGAGAGCCAGACATGTCCTCTTTCTAACACAGTTGGAATTTTCGGATTCCGATGTTCCAGTGAGGAGTTATCATGCCCGCCATCGAAAATGTGGACTTTTCTTTGCACCCAAAAAACAACAACAAAACAACAACAACAAATTTTTGTAAATTATTTTTCTTCCTTTTTAAATCTTCAAATATATATGTGCCAAGTTACAAACCTTAACAAGCATTGGTATTCATTTACCAGCCCATTTAAAATCTTAAAAATAAAAAATCGAGAATGGGGGGGGTTCCCTTAAAATCTATTATAGTTAAATATGTCTCACAGGATGATACAGAGCATTTAGCGTTACGGTTGTTATCCACACTTAACGTCGTCAGGGATACTTCACAGGGTGGTCACATTTTTTATAAATTCTGTATTAAGCATGTTTAGCTTTCATCATACATGTTGGATTCTAGACTTATGCTAGCTTAGACAGCTTTATGAAAGCTCTAAAGTTCTTTATTCCAAATATTCTTTAAAAAAATCTACGCCTTGTGTTAGTCCCTGAAAATTTTTTCTTTAAAAAATCTACGCCTTGTGTTAGTCCCTGAAAATTTTTTCTTTAAAAAATCTACGCCTTGTGTTAGTCCCTGAAAATTTTTTCTTTAAAAAATCTACGCCTTGTGTTAGTCCCTGAAAATGTTTTCTTTAAAAAAATCTACGCCTTGTGTTAGTCCCTGAAAATTTTTTCTTTAAAAAATCTACGCCTTGTGTTAGTCCCTGAAAATTTTTTCTTTAAAAAATCTACGCCTTGTGTTAGTCCCTGAAAATTTTTTCTTTAAAAAATCTACGCCTTGTGTTAGTCCCTGAAAATGTTTTCTTTAAAAAATCTACGCCTTGTGTTAGTCCCTGAAAATGTTTTCTTTAAAAAATCTACGCCTTGTGTTAGTCCCTGAAAATGTTTTCTTTAAAAAATCTACGCCTTGTGTTAGTCCCTGAAAATGTTTTCTTTAAAAAATCTACGCCTTGTGTTAGTCCCTGAAAATTTTTTCTTTAAAAAATCTACGCCTTGTGTTAGTCCCTGAAAATTTTTTCTTTAAAAAATCTACGCCTTGTGTTATTCCCTGAAAATTTTTTCTTTAAAAAATCTACGCCTTGTGTTAGTCCCTGAAAATTTTTTCTTTAAAAAATCTACGCCTTGTGTTAGTCCCTGAAAATTTTTTCTTTAAAAAATCTACGCCTTGTGTTAGTCCCTGAAAATTTTTTCTTTAAAAAATCTACGCCTTGTGTTAGTCCCTGAAAATTTTTTCTTTAAAAAATCTACGCCTTGTGTTAGTCCCTGAAAATTTTTTCTTTAAAAAATCTACGCCTTGTATTAGTCCCTGAAAATTTTTTCTTTAAAAAATCTACGCCTTGTGTTAGTCCCTGAAAATTTTTTCTTTAAAAAAATCTACGCCTTGTGTTAGTCCCTGAAATTTTTTTTCTTTAAAAAATCTACGCCTTGTGTTAGTCCCTGAAAATTTTTTCTTTAAAAAATCTACGCCTTGTGTTAGTCCCTGAAATTTTTTTCTTTAAAAAATCTACGCCTTGTGTGGAAGGTCCTTGAATTTTTTTCTTTAAAAAATCTACGCCTTGTGTTAGTCCCTGAAAATTTTTTCTTTAAAAAATCTACGCCTTGTGTTAGTCCCTGAAAATTTTTTCTTTAAAAAATCTACGCCTTGTGTTAGTCCCTGAAAATTTTTTCTTTAAAAAATCTACGCCTTGTGGTAGTCCTTGAAAAATCATTCTTTAAAAAATCTACGCCTTGTGGTAGTCCCTGAAAAAATATTCTTTAAAAAATCTACGCCTTGTGGTAGTCCCTGAAAAATTATTCTTTAAAAAATCTATGCTTCAGAAAGCTTTAAAAAAATGTCCTTAAAAAATCTACGCCTTGCGATAGTTCCTAAAAATTTTGTTTAAAAAATCTATGTTTTCAGAAAGCTTTGAAAAAATGTCCTTAAAAATCTACGCCTTGTGATAGTTCTAAAAATGTTCTTTAAAAAATCTATGTTTTCAGAAAGCTTTGAAAAAATGTTTTTTAAAAAGTCTACGCCTTTAGGAGGGTTTGAAAAAATTTTCTTTAAAAAATCTACAACATCAGGAGTATTTGATAAAATGTTCATTAAAAAGTCGACACCTTCAGGAGGCTTCGAAAAAATGTTTTTGAAAAATATGTTCTAGAGTTCCTTATTCCAAACATTTTTTAACAAATTTACGCCTTGTGGTAGTCCCTGAAAAATGTTCCTTTAAAAAATCTACGCCTTGTGGTAGTCCATGAAAAAAATATTCTTTAAAAAATCTACGCCTTGTGGTAGTCCCTGAAAATGTTCTTTAAGAAAATCTAAGCCGTCAGGAGGCTTTTAACAAATGTTCTTTGAAAATCTCTGCCTTAAGAAGGCTTAAAAATATTCTTTAAAAATCTACGTTGTCAGGAGGCTTTAAAAAATCTACGCCTTCAGGAGGCTTTAAAAAATCTACGCCTTCAGGAGGCTTTAAAAAATCTACGCCTTCAGGAGACTTTAAAAAATCTATGCCTTCAGGAGACTTTAAAAAATCTATGCCTTCAGGAGGCTTTGACAAAATATTCTGTAAAAAATATCCTTCGAAAGGAAGTCGATGAAATATTTTGCTTAAAATATCTAAACTTTAATAGCCCAGGAAATAATATTCTTGTTTTAATCCATGCAAAATATTAAAAAAAAATCTACTCTTATGACATTTCCTAAAAAAATATTTTATCAAATCTAGGCCTACTTTTACAAAAATTCCATACGTCTAAAACAAAATTTATATTTTATCGGGTAACTCTAAAAATTATGAACGTCATTATATGTTTGTACAGTACCCTAAAAAATATATCGCAGACACTAACCATACACAAAGCTCTGGTCCCGACAGAGTTGCTAATTGGCGCCTGAAAATATGCAACGAAGAAAATAAAAAAGGAAAACGCAACTTTTCTACCCATTTCCACATAGTTGCTTCGGAAAAGTAGTATCATTTGTAATGTGTACATTTATTGAGAGCAAAAATTGATTGTTCATTTTCCTGCAACGCAAATTAATAGAATTCATTAATTTAATCAATAAAAATTAATACAAAATTTAAATATTTTAGTAAAAATAAATTGTGGTTATTGAAAAGAAGAAAAAATATAAGAAAAAGGGTTAATTTGTAAGCCATAAATGCAGTCCCCTTAGGGCTGAGTGATTGTGCCGTTGAGACATCGTGTCTCATGGAAAAACGCAAAGCTTTTTTAATTTGTTGTAAATTTTCCGGCATAACAGACGTAAATTTGTCCTCTGTAAGCGTGCAAATCACAGAAAGAACAAAACGCTACGGCTCTTGAGACGACAAACGGAGAAGGAAAAATGAAAGAAAAATTACAAAAACAAAACAAATAATTAAACCAGTGATAAAGTGAAAACAGAAATAGGAAGTAAGTTTACTCTGCAAGAAAATTGAAATGTGAAGAGTGTTATGAAAAATGTTAAAAAATATTTCCAACAAAATAAAAAAAAAATATCTTAATATAAAAAATTGAAGTGAGAATTCTTATTGGAATTTTCGTTTGTGAAGGTATACATCATTTTTCTTTACCGTCTTTGGACAACTAATATCGTTGTTGTGTCCATATTATAATCTACCTTCCTCCTCGCAAATCTCTGCTTACTGTGTTGCAGCCATCAATCATCCAAACTTATATCTCTGTCTATCTACTATCTCCAAATCGTAAGGGGGGAACAAAATTGTGGATTTTCTTTTTTCCAGAGATACATACGATAACAACCGAGTGTTATTGTATTTTTTTTTCGCAAATATCCAAACTAACAACCGAGACAACTGTTATTGTATTTTTTTTCCACGAATTTACGCAGAATATCCCTTACGTGTGTGGGGTTTGGGTGTCGGCATTTTTTCTCCACTTCTGTGCATGGCTAAATAGGAAAACAAATTATGTTTCATATTTCGCATGTCTGAGTTTTTCGAGAAGAAATTTTCTAATTGAATATTTGGGAGCTACAGAGAGATATTCTTGCAATGTATCATATATAGATGGGAATCTATAGAAGACCCTCAGGGGTATTCTGTGGAACTTCAGAAAAAAATATATTCCTAAAAAAATCCACTAGTTGATAGTCCAAGAAAAAATATTTCTATAAAGTCTACGTCTTTGTTAGTTCGTAAAAACCATTTCTATAAAGTCTACGTCTTTGGTAGTTCGTAAAAACCATTTCTATAAAATCTACGGCTAGCGAGTTAAGGATCTGGAAGGAGCATTTTTCAAAGCTTCTGGTATCAGATAGTGGCAGTGAAGACGACGCCCCAGAACCAATTAGAGGTTTATACCAGATTTTATACCACCTAGCCAAGATGAGGTCAGAGTAAAAATATATTCCTAAAA